>NC_060119.1:208199940-208503631 GCF_021461395.2 Schistocerca americana
TCGCAGTATTACCTGGAACAGTGTGAAATGCATCCTACATTTCCATCCTCTGTGTTGTTTGCCGATGAAGCAACGTTCGGGCATGAAGGAGTCTTCAAAATTCACAATTCGCATGTCTGGAGTGAGGATAACCCACATGCCACAGTTACTAGCCCTCATCAAGTGCGGTTCTTCGTTAATATGTGGGTCGGTGTTGTTGGGGACTGTTTTTAATTGGGCCGTATCTGCTACCTAGCCATTGCCGGCCGGAGTGGCCGAGCGGTTAAAGGCGCTACAGTCTGGAGCCGCACGGCCGCTACGGTCGCAGGTTCGAATCCTGCCTCGGGCATGGATGTGTGTGATGTCCTTAGGTTAGTTAGGTTTAAGTAGTTCTAAGTTCAAGGGGACTTGTGACCACAGCAGTTGAGTCCCATAGTGCTCAGAGCCATTTGAACCATTTGAACCTAGGCCATTAAATGGCAGGCACGATTACAGTTTTCTCGCCAGAGCATTGCCAGAATTGCTGGAAGACGTCCCGCTCCCTACAAGACAACGCATGTGGTTACAACATGACGGGGCGCCGGCACATTTCAGTGGTCGTGTGCGCCGATTCCTGGACCGACGGTTCCCAGGAACGTGGATTGGCAGAGATGGTCCTGTCCCATGGCCTGCTCGATCCCCAGACATGTCCCCTCTGGACTTTTTTGTGTGGGGAGAGATGCGTAACCTTGTTTACGCAACTCATGTTGCATCAGAAGAGGTTCTGGTTGCCCGGATAGTAGCAGCAGCAGGAACAATTCAGGATACTTCTGGGGTTTTTGCCCGTGTCAGACAGAACATGATCCGACGATGTAACCTTTGTTTACGTGTCAATGGAGCCATTTTTGAAAATCTACTGTAATTGAAATTGGGTTGTGTTAATGTGTTGTCTCTTGATCATAAAAAAATGGAAAAGTGTTTGTTGGTTTAATTAATTTGCTTTCAGAGAAATCTTCCTCTACCGGTTTAAATACTCCTCATAGGAAAGAATGACATTAGGGAAAAATGTTTGTTTTGATGACATCGGAAGTTCACTGAGGCTTTTTGCAGATGATGCTGTGGTATATCGAGAGGTTGTAACAATGGAAAATTGTACTGAAATGCAGGAGGATCTGCAGCGAATTGGCGCATGGTGCAGGGAATGGCAATTGAATCTCAATGTAGACAAGTGTAATGTGCTGCGAATACATAGAAAGAAAGATCCCTTATCATTTAGCTACAATATAGCAGGTCAGCAACTGGAAGCAGTTAATTCCATAAATTATCTGGGAGTAGGCATTAGGAGTGATTTAAAATGGAATGACCATATAAAATTAATCGTCAGTAAAGCAGATGCCAGACAGATTCATTGGAAGAATCCAAAGGAAATGCAATCCGAAAACAAAGGAAGTAGGTCACAGTACGCTTGTTCGCCTATTGCTTGAATACTGCTCAGCAGTGTGGGATCCGTACCAGATAGGGTTGATAGAAGAGATAGAGAAGATCCAACGGAGAGGAGCGCGCTTCGTTACAGGATCATTTAGTAATCGCGAAAGCGTTACGGAGATGATAGATAAACTCCAGTGGAAGACTCTGCAGGAGAGATGCTCAGTAGCTCGGTACGGACTTTTGTTGAAGTTTCGAAGAGTCGAGCAGTATATTCCTCCCACCTACGTATATCTCGCGAAGAGACCATGAGGATAAAATGAGAGAGATTAGAGCCCACACAGGGGCATACCGACAATCCTTCTTTCCACGAACAATACGAGACTGGAATAGAAGGGAGAACCGATAGAGGTACTCAAGGTACTCTCCGCCACACACCGTCAGGTGGCTTGCGGAGTATGGATGCAGATGTAGATGTAGATGTACAATCTCCCAGAATTTGTCTGTGTAAAGGGGGTAGGACGTGAAACGGGCCGACTTGGAGCAGTAGAGGTACCACAGGACATTTTAATTTACACTGTCTATACTTTTAAAAGTAAATTCATAAAAGTTTGTTAGCATGACCAGAAAGGATTCAGGATTCACACTCATAGCAGAGGAAGTTCAAAAACATAACAAAACAAATTTTTTTTTACATGTGAAATTTCATCATTTTTTCACTTGGTATTGGCTGCATTTGTAGCTGTCGGTACACTTTTCTTCATAAGTAAGAGAGATTCTTCGTTGAATTTTGCACAGCATAGAAACCATACAGGTGTATGAAACTCTATAATTTCCCAAATCTGTTAAAAACTGTGGTAAAAATTGAGATAATTAACTATAAAATTCGAGTTTTCTCTAAACACGAAGTTTAAAACGTAACAGCCCATTCATTTTTCCATAGATTAAATAAATTCTAGAGTTTCATACACCTGTAAGTATGGTTTGTAAGCTGTGCAAAATTCATCGAAGAATCTCTCTTGCTTATGAAGAAAAGTGTACCTATAGCGACAAATGCAGCCAATACCAAGTGAAAAAACGATGAAATTTCACATGTAAAAAATGTAATTTTTTTCGTGTTTTTGAACTTCCACTGCTATGAGTGTGAATCCTGAATCCTTCCTGGTCATGCTCACAAAGTTTTCTGAATTTATTTGTAAAATTATAGACAGTGCAAATTAAAATGTCCTGTGGTGCCTCTCCATCTCAATGTCGGCCTGTTTGACGTCCTACCCCCCTTAAATACATTTCACCCTGTATATCATAGTTGTCGTAATTTATGGAATGACCCTGCTATTACGATGAAATTTATCTTCCATTAAGATTTTACGAACGTTGCGTGACTGTTCCCGGGAAAAAATGTGTAACAAATTTCAAAAATCGCCCTTCACCCATCCCAAAAATACTCTTTCATCAGCCTACTGGCACCCCTTTGGAGTGAGAATTAAAGATGCACATCACGAGAAGAGAAGGTGTAGTGAGTGGGTGTCGGCAGCCTCACCTATCCAGAGGGGCGAGGAAGACGGCGACGGCTGTGGCGGCGGCGAGCATGCAGCCCAGGAAGACGCCGTTGAGCGTGTAGAGCTGCGACAGCGGCGGCCGCTGCAGGTTGGGGTTCGCGTCCGCGTCCGGCTCGCTGGGGCAGAAGGAGGCGCCGCACGACACGCCGGCCGCCACCTCCGCGTCGGCGCCCGCCGTCAGCACTGCAGGCACAGCACCACACAAACATTGGAAATTTGTGGTAAGTTACTATGGGACTAAACTGCTGAGATTATCGGTACCTACGCTTACTACTACTTAACCTTCACGCGGTGAAGTGACCGCCTTTTTGAAATTTCGCGCCATACTTAACTCCACAAAGGTAACGAGGCGGCGGGAGGGACATGTATTCTCTAGTTGCACCTTTTTCCGGCAGATGCTGCTCAAAGTTCGTCCAAGTCGCACCTCTCTGCCTCTCAGGACAAGTTCAAATAGGTCCGAACACGTTCGGCGGTCAGTTTACCGCCTTGCGAGCGCTTACGGCACTTACAAACACGGTCAGTTTACCGCCTTGTAAACGCTTACGGAACTTACAAAAACGGTCAGTTACCGCCTTGAGAGCGCTTACGAGACTTTGTTCTACTCGTCTACTTCGGAATGCAAGTATTTCTTTTTGTAATTCCCTTATAGTTCCTCAATTTTATAGATTCTTCCAATTCTCTAGTGAATGTGCATGTGCTCTAGAATTTCAACATCAAGAAGAACACAAAGGTGGCCTGCATGTATATTTTTCCGCTTACTTGACTTGGCAGGAATAAATTCGTTACGCATTTTTCAATATGAAAGGAAAAACGAGAAGACAATTCTTACTTGCGTTATCTTTGGAACTGATGGGCGAAAACCTGAAAGAAAGATATAAATTGAAGCATTTACCAAAAGATTTGTTAGTATTTTTGGAAAATTGCAGAGAGAGTGGCGTAGTTTACCCAGCTGTATCAACCCCTACAAGGAGGGGAATATGTTATTTGTGTGGCTCAAAAAAGAATGTAAAAGCAAAGCGAGAATGCGGTGAATGTGGAAGAAACGTCTGTCTACAAAATTCAACCACGACAGTTACGTGCAATAATTGTTGTCAGCCTCAAAACGAAAATGAAATGGATACAGACTGATCAGCATTTTTCATCTGACAGAAATGTTTGTGACGTTTTCAATCAAAAATTCTTTTTTTAAAGCAAAATTAGCTTTTCTTGCGACGAGTTAAGACAGTGAATAATTCTAGTCTTAAGTATTACATTATATAGTCCCAAAACATTACAATTAAAAAAATATTCTTATATTTCATTCGGGTATTTGGCTTCCTTTTTGTATTCCATTGTATATTTTATTGTTAAATAAATAATTTTGATTACAAATGTGTTTGCAATATTGTGTGAGATATCCTACGTCGATAAATTAAGGAAATATGACCTTTAAAAACGGAAAACCTCAAGAGATTGATGAAAGCTCTCGGGCGGTCGGCCGACCGCCCGCGAGAGCGCTCGCGTGACTATTTCTAGCGCGAGCGCATGAAGGTTAATCTAACTAACGCTTAAGGACAACACACATATCTAGTAACATCCACGAGATAAATTTTAGCTACAGTGCGACGTGAGGAAATTATGCCTCTAACAGTTATAAACATTATCTATCCGACATATGGCAAAACTGAAATAAAACGATGATAAATATTAATTATTTATATAATATTTTATGATGTAATTGGACATATCGATGTGTATCATACGAAGACAATGGTAATTGTAAATTCTTTTTATGATCTGCTTTTGTCATCCTTTGTTTTTACCTTTTTTGGTTGGCTTTTGTAGGTTGCGGACGCAGACGCATATCAAACTGAGGTCTGTTAATAATTTGTAATTATTTGTTAATTATTATTTGATAACAGAGTTCTTTATTATTACAGACATGCCAGCTTTCAAAAGTGAAAAATCAGGAGAATTTTAGCGGTGTGCTATTGTGAATTACAACACATCCCTGACGATTAAAGTTGCAATAATTCAATAACTTTAACAATTCAATTACATTTGCTTTATTATTTACATGTAAATACTAAATAATGGACATACCTGAGCCTTCGGACTTTATAATTTTATCATTCAACATGCTGAACAATATGAATGATAAGGTCTGCAGGTTTATTTGGATTCACACATATTCAAATGAGGCAGTCTCAAGAGAACTACAGTTCGAAATTACGATCCGAGGAAACAAATTAACGTATATTAGATTTCTGTTTTGACATTGGCACAGTTTTTGCATGTATAAATCACTGTTAAATGATCACACGTTTTCATTTCATAATGCAACCCATATTTGCATGGCATCTTATATAAGTAAGACATCTTTCCCAAATTTAAACCAATTTTATACAGGATGTACATGTTAGGCTTAGCTGGTGCTACCAGAAGCGGAGGAAATTGGCACTGGTTGAAAGATATTCATTTGTCTCCGAACGCTGCCAACGATAAGTTCCTTACTTCCTTGTAGATACGAAGCGCGAGCTACGCCTACTGCCGCTCCCGACAGCCACCACACGAATATTCCAAGTTAACATAGACAAGTAGCAGCCATACCTTGTCATCTATCGAAGGCGCAGGATTTTCAGATAGTAAGGAAAGTATTGAAACTGCTCTGAAAATTGGGAGATCTGTCTTCACTATCGGGAGATCGGAAGGAAGAAAGAAAAATCGGGAGTCTCCCGCTTAAATCGGGAGAGTTGGCACGTCTGTACTATAAATATGTGTGAATCATTATTTGTAACATTAATTCCTCTCCCAAAAAGCATTATCTGTGTTAATTATTTCTTTCCGCTGCAAGGAGCGCAGCCATTGATGATAGCGATTTGTATCGCATTTTTGTCTGTGTTTCTTACGAAAGTATCAAATGTTTGCGTGATAAAAATTAGTCTAAATAGTGCACAATATAAAAGTAAAGTTTAATAAACATTAATTCAAAGACTTATCCTGTTAAAAGGAAATTTGCCATAACAATAGAAAGTCTCTGTCAATTGTCTGCCGCTATGTTAACAATTATCTCAGCGGCAAATTCAAATTACACAACTCTGCAGACATAAATGCCGAAGGTAATAAAAATGTGTGAAAATAAATGTGCACCGGTGGTCTCGAACTCATTTTAATGAAAATAATTCGAATCAGATTGGTTATTTAAAAACAGCGCTCATAGCACGATCCATATAACAAACTTTTTCTTGCTGATGTATGGAGCCGAAATTAATTACGCACGAGTTGTGAAGAATATTGTTTCAGGTAACATACGTCAGTGGTGTGCGCGGCTGATATTCGGTGGTTTTAATGATCATTTTGCTGAAGATAACTGTTTCCATCATAATCAATAGTTGTATAGAATCTAGAATCTGTTGTATGAACTGTGATTTAGTGACACTTAGACAACTTACAGACAATACTTTAACACAACGTTAATTTGGAGTTCTTTAGCAACTTGACCAAATCTTTAGCCGGGAGAAAAAATTATTTAGTAATTACTCACTGTAATGAAATAAGATTATCATTTTCAGTTACAAATTAGTTAAATACCAAACCACTGAATAACACAGCTAACGCCACAGTCTGTGCCGGAGGGAGGACTCGAACCTCCGACGGGGTAAGCCGTGCGAACCATGACAAGGCGCCCGTAGACCACGCGGCTACCCCGCGCGGCACCACAACAATACATTCAGCTGCAGGCATCTAATGACTAGCTCTGCTGTCACTAACCGAACACCACACATCTGACAAGTACACCGGATGCAAATTACACACACCCAAGAGGCACCACGCCAATACCGTGATCCACCGTCACTATCTTTGATACTGGCCTGAGGATGGAAAAAACCGACCAGATAAAACCGATAGCGGTATTTTAGCACTCAGTAATGGTAGTTTTCGGTATTTGTTTGGTCTCGGTTAAAACATGTTTTTATTTTTTACTAACAACCGAGTAAAAAACCGAAATATCAATTAGCCATAACAGCAGTGTTAAAATTTTTCGCTTTTAAATAGACTTTTTCTTAAAAACAAGGAGCAATTTTTTAAACATAAAATTTGCATCAGTTTGATACATTGCGTTATTATAGCAAATAGGAAAAGCGATCAGTAATATTTTAATAGCAAGCGATCAGTGCTATTTTAATAACAATTAAATAACAATTTGAAATATTGCGTTATTACAGCAAATAGGAAAAGCGATCAGCGCTATTTTAATAGCAAGCGATCAGTGATATTTTAATATCAGTTAAAATAGTACTCATCGCTTTTCGTGTTTTCTATAAGAACGCAGTATTTCAAACCGATGCAAATTTTACTAATAATATTGTATGTTCGAAGAAATGTAAGACATTTCCCGAAGTGCAATGCCACGCGTCCTCACAAAGCATTCTTTTATCGAACTTCACTGTATTTCGCTCTGTGGGATTCAAACGTGTGTATTTTGTAATGGAAGCCATCAGATCTATATCCAGAAACGAGCAACAAACACATGGCGTGAAAATTGGTACGGCACTGCGGAGATGATAATGTCCTCATTGCCGTGTGTCGTAGCTTAGGGTAAGCTTCTGCCTGCAGGGTGCAAGACTCTCTCCAATCTAGTCTGTGTGAGAGTTTGTCGCTGTTGTCGCCGGGCATTCATTGCGTTGTAGAAGGGCACCAACCCCAGTTTGGAAATTACGAGTGATTCAGCAATGAAGTACAAAGCTTCATTTGCCTTAAAAGTTTGAAGATTATTCTGCTATTTCTACGAAATAATGAGAGTGGAACGGAATTACAGCAACAGTAATAAATTTAAAACTTAACAATTCATTCATAGTACACAGAAAAACAGAAAGTGGATGATCTACTTCCTGTGCTTACAGCATATGTCTTTATCTACTTGTAGCCTTTCCAAATGGACATATTAACACGAAAAACAGAGTTCTTCAACCTCAGGTTCCACCCTAGCGCTGACTATTCCCAATGCCAAAATCGTCGTATGATTCACAATTACAACATTTTTGAGCAGAGTTTCAAAAAATTTGGATCAGTGGGAAAATACTGGTGATTTTTTGTGGTATTCAACCACTTACCACTTTTCGAGAAAAGCAGCGAATTGTGGACGGACTAGTTTTTTTTTGTTTCATTTGGTATTTTGTTTCCATGTACCTTGAAACTGAGAGGCTCTAAATTTTTTAGTCTTTGTTCGATTACTACGTTTATTATAGCAAATGCGTATGAGGATTAAAAAAACCGAAAAATGGATATTTCATAAACCGGTTATTTTGAGCAGTTTAAGGTGACCACACAGTGGTTCAGGTGGAAAAAAATCGATTGTCGGTTTTCATCATATTTCGATAGATTAATGTTTTATTTAAGTACTCTGAAAAGGATTTTGCTGAAAAAAAATCTGTCAACTCTAAGCCATTGGAGATGCCATTATTAGCAAAATAGAATGTGTAGACCCTGTTCAAATACGTTTGGGAACAAGGCTGAGAAAACTAACTGTTGATATGAGAGGAAAAAAATCAGAAGATGGAAAATTGTTGACCGGACAGGGTTGGTTAACTAAAACTGAAATAGAAAACTTGCAGGCATACTATGGGCAGACAATTAGGAGAAATAAAGAAAATCTGGAGGCAATGCAGAGAGACGTTTGGGACATATTCCTTCATAAGTCCTCTACTGATGATAAGCCATGTCATGGATTGTGTCCATCAGGAGAAAATTCGCGGTGCAAATAGAATAGGGCTCAGGCAATTGGAGAATCTTATTCTCACCACCATTCTCTTCCTGCTGCTGATATTATAGCAATTAAACCAATTTTCAGAGACTTGGCTCATCCTGACCTTCTAAGAAAATGTCTGCATGGGCAGACACAGAACCCAAATGAATGTTTCAACAGCATAATTTGGAACTGCCTTCCTAAAACTGTATTTGTAGGCATGCACACAATGAAATTAGGAGTTCATGATGCTGTTATTACATTCAATTGTGGTAATATTGGAAAGTGTTGGGCACTGAAAAAGCTGCAAATTAATCCTGGTGAAAATATGATCACTGGGCTGCAGCATTGTGATAAAATGAGGATAGCTGATGCAGACAGGTCTGCATCTAATATGGCCAAGAAAGCAAGACAAACATACAGGAAGGTGAAAAAGAAGCTGGAAGACATGCTAGAGGACAAAGAAGGGCCATCATATGCAGCAGGACAGTTTTAATTAACGGTAGGTAACAAATTTCAAAAGATTTTTGTTTAAAGTCAATTTCCCGCAAATAAAAATTTTCAGTACATATGCCCCATTATGTCAGAAACTATCATAGATAAATGAATGAAATGTTCAGATACTCTGCATAACATAAGAAGCCACCTCTGGTACTACAGTCATTAATATTTCCCCACTAGGAAGTTCACAAAAAAAAAATTTCTGCAGAAAAAACTTAATATTTTTTGTTAATAAATTTAAAAAAGTATTTCTTAAAAACTATAAAATTGATGAAGTAGATTTTAGTACAGTTGTCTCTACTAACATCATGTAATATACTGTAAAATATTAAGGTCCTGCATCAAGTAGTTTTTTTCAGAAATGGGTCAAATACTTGCCTAAAATAACATGGGTTAGATAGGCAGGATGTGGTCCTCTTAAACATTCATGTTAAACTAGTGTTCAAAAAATGATGTAACCGGAAACCGACTGTTTCAGCGATAACTCGCCGAGGAACAAAGTCCATGATTTCTTCAGAGCTGCCGTGTCCAGCTGGAATCACTCATTGATGATTCCATCCCGTAGAGTTACCAAATTGGGCGGATGTTTATTTCTACTCGTATTCACCTACTTCTCCAAACGGTTCAAAACATTTTCTGAGGAATAAGGATCACGCAATTTAATGGGCACTTGAGGTGCGATACGGTGCTTAAGAGTTCGTCAAATCTGGAATGTACGCGTGGACCCCGCGAGCGCATCTTGTTAGACAGGGGTGTCCACAGCATACTCCTCATGAAGAACACACGGGTTGGACAAAAATTTGGAAACACCAAAAACACAACACATTCCATGCTTAATACGGTATAGGAAACCCAGTGACTTTCAAAACAGCTTAGATTTGTCCCAGCAATGATAAATAAAGGTCCCACATGGTTTTCAAGGGACTATTATTTTATTCTTCCAACAAAATGGTGGCAAGTTCAGGAAACGATGACGGAGGGGGGTAGCGATCGCGCACCCTTCTCTTCAAATCAGACCACAAAGGCTGAGTAATATTGAGATCTGGTGACTGTGATGGGCAGGAGATGCGACAATTCACCCCCGTGCTCACAAAACCAGTCCTGGAGCATGCGAGCTGCGTGAATAGGGCCCTGTCACCAGAGAACACAGCTTCACTATTGGAGAACAAACATCGTGCCATAGGATGAACCATTGGCAGTAATGCAACCTTTCAGAGTAACCATGGGGCCCACGGAACACCACGATTTGACTGCACAAATCATCACCCAACCTCTCATGTTCCACACTTGGGACATAAACTCGGCCAGAAGTCAGAAACACTGTGCAACAAGACTCATCCGAGCAAGTCACTTTCTTCCGTTGATCCATAATCTATTTTGGCTTTGGCGCCATGTTTTTTCGTTATGGGCACTTGCATCACTGATAAATGGCTTTGTAATTTTAGCTCAAGCTGCAATTCCCTGCTTATGGCGATCCTTTAGCGTTGTTTCGGTGCTGACAGTGTTCGCTAGTGCGACGTTCAGTTCTGCAGTGACTTTCGCAACTGGCGTATTATTCCTCGTCTGAATCCTCTTCAATGACTGTCCATCACGATCACACAACACACACGTTCATCCGCATTGCGACTTAGCGGATGAAGGTTTTTCGCTGTCTTTGCATGCGGTGTAAATCTTCGACTGGTGCCTTTTGAAACACCTAGCACTTCGGCTACTTTGATAACGGAACCGCCCATCATACGAGCGCCAATAATTCGCCCACGTCGGAATTCACTTAACTCCGATATAATGCACTCACAACTACAAAGAACGCTGTTTGCAGGCTTGATTAGCACCTGCATTTATGTTGGGGTGTGCATTTCTCTTGCTGTTTCAAAAATGTGTGTGAAATCTTATGGGACTTAACTGCTAAGGTCATCAGTCCCTAAGCTTACACCCTACTTAACCTACATTAGCCTAGGGACAAACACACACACCCAGGCCCGAGGGAGGACTCGAACCTCCGCCGGGACCAGCCGCACAGTCCATGACTGCAGCGCCTGAGACCGCTCGGCTAATCCCGCGCGGCTCTTGCTGTTTCCGTGAACAGAGGCTATCTGGGAACGTATAATGTGGTACGTCGAATCGCAATTTCTCATATTTCCAAATCAGACAAGGAGGAGGAGGTTGGTGTTTAACGTCCCGTCGAAAACAAGGTCACCGGAGACGGAGCGAAAGCTCGGATTAGGGAAGGATGGGGAAGGAAACCATCCTGGCATTTGCCTGAAACGATTTAGGGAAATCACGGAAAACCTTAATCTGGATGGCCGGACGCGTGTTTGAAACATCGTCCTCCCGAATGCAAGTGCAGTGTGTTCACCACTGCGCCACCTCGCTCGGTAATTAGACAAGGCGTCGAGTGCGCAGCCAGTGCAATAAGGCGTTCAACAAGCGGCTTGTGCAGTGTGTAGTTCAAGCCGAGGGGTTTATGTGACATTTTGGGGATAATGGGCCCACTCTTTCTGAATACCGTAGACATGAGCTAGGATCTTTATTTCAATAACCTGGGAGACCGTTTGTTGCCTTGTCACCTCCAGGCGTTCGAGAAATGGTTCAAATAGCTCTGAGCACTATGGAACTTAACATCTGAGGTCATCAGTCCCATAGAACTTAGAACTACTTAAACCTAACTGACCTAAGGACATCACACACATCCATGCCCGAGGCAAGGTTCGAACCTGCGACCGTAGCAGTTCGGACTGAAGCGCCTAGAACCGCTCGGCCACCGGGGCCGGCCAGACGGAGAAGGCATTAAGAGCCTCTTTCATGTGCACTTGCTCAATAAAGGCGGTGCCAATTCACATAAGTCAACTTTTGCAGAAGATCTCAAAATCGACAAACACATTTTTCCTCCTCCATCCATCCTTAACACGGAAATTTTGCGTATAGCTGACGAGGGCTACAAAATGAGCCTTTAGTGAGAATCTGAAACATATAAACACTCCCACCTACATTCAAAAGAGTTCTTGAATGACCAGCTTACATTAAAAAACGGTGCATCGTACTCATACCGTCAAGTCCAACATCGGGACATAGGATGTTCAGCTGTAGCCATGGCCAGCAAGTTCCCGAGATCTCACGCCCACTGAAAACATTCGGTTATATGTTGCTGAGAGACTGGCTTCTCAATATTCGCGAGCCACAGCGGTTCATAAACGCTGGTATTCAAATTTAATAATGTACGAGGTGCGGCTATAAAATAACGGGACTAAGGCTGTCACAGCGTAGTTACGCAAGCGCCAAAGATGAACTACTGTAACTGTGAGGTGTTAAGCCTTCTCAGTCGAATGCGGCAACTCTGGTGTCTAGACAAATCAGCGTGACCGTGGCCTTCGTTTGCGTAAGAGCTGTTATTTTGTCTTGCAGGAAAAATAAGTGTAATAATAGACCAACGAACTGCCCTGAAGCTCCACATGAAACTTCAAAAAACTGCTACCGAAATTTATCTGTTACTAAGAGAAATATATGGCGAAGACTTTTTATCACTCACGCGAGTTTATGAGTGGTTCAAGCGCTTCCAGGACAGCCAGGAAGATATTGTAGACGCCCTCCAACATGAAAAATAGAAAGAAGGTAATTTTATTCGATCTGACCATCGATTGAGTTTTCGATAGATTGCTGAAACTGTAGGAATCGACAAAGAATGCGTATGGCAAATTTTACATAACCAATTTAGCAAGAGAAAAATGTGTGCGAAACTCGTGCCGAAAATTCTCAGGATCAAACAAAAGGAAGCTTGAAACTTCCTGGCAGATTAAAACTGTGTGCCCGACCGAGACTCGAACTCGGGACCTTTGCCTTTCGCGGGCAAGTGCTCTACCAACTGAGCTACCGAAGCACGACTCACGGCCGGTACTCACAGGTAGGTAGGAGACGAGGTACTGGCAGAAGTAAAGCTGTGAGTACCGGGCGTGAGTCGTGCTTCGGTAGCTCAGTTGGTAGAGCACTTGCCCGCGAAAGGCAAAGGTCCCGAGTTCGAGTCTCGGTCGGGCACACAGTTTTAATCTGCCAGGAAGTTTCATCTCGGTCGGGCACACAGTTTTAATCTGCCAGAAGTTTCATATCAGCACACACTCCGCTGCAGAGTGAAAATCTCATTCTGTAAAGGAAGCTTGTGAAAACCTTTATTTGTACCAACACTTTGAATGCCGTACCATTGAAAATGATACAGTTTTCTTGGAAAACGTCTGACGAATCTTGGTTTTTCATTTATTATTCGGAAATCAAGCGGCAGTTCATACATTGAAGGGGTCCAACTTCACCTAGAGCGAAAAAATTAGCAAACGAAAATTGGAATTGCGTATCTTCATCGTGTTTGTGAAGTTCAAACATTAGTCACTATTACCACCTTGGCGTTCTTGCTCAACTCTGTGAGAAAATAAGAAAAAAACCATCCTAGTTGTGGAAGAACAAGTGATGCGTTTTTGCATCAAGACAACGCACCGGCTCGTACCGCATTGTCTGAGGTTGCTAGCGGTGCATCCCTAAAGCAACAAGATATCAGTCCGTTGGAGCAGTGAAAGAAAAGCGGCAAGCATTGTCAAGGCGTTCTCAGAGGAAGACTTCCAGCACTGGCTCCATCAATGGAAAACTCGTATGGGGCGTTTTAGGCATAGATGAGAGGATTATATTGAGAATAACAATAACTAACTATATGTTCGGTTGGTCAATAAGTTCGTAGCGGTTTTCCTTAAATTTAATAAACACAAAAAATACACCCAACAGAAACCTTAGTCATCGATAATACATTCTCCGTCTCTATCTAAAACAGTCTAACAACGCTGGCGAAACTTCTCAATTCCGCGACTGCAGAAATTTTCATTCAGAACGGAAGTTCCTTGAACGTTGTTCGACAGAGAGCGGAAAAGCTGAAAATACGAGGGCGCAAGATCTGGTGAATAAGATGGGTGCAAATCACTTCCCATTCCAACTCCTGTCTAGTGTTTTCTGTTAGCCTAGCAGAATGCGCGCGGTCGTTATCATGGAGTAGCATCACTTCACGCAGTTTTTCTGATCATTATTCTTGGACTGCGTCTGCAAGACGTTTCAGTTGCTGACAATAAATGTCAGCAGTGATTGTAACATCTCGGGGAAGCGATTTGTTGTACACCATACCGTCGCTGTTCCACCAGATACGTAACATTATCTTCTGTGGATGGCCTTTATACTGGGAGCTGCTGCTTTGTGGGGCTCAACCATTCTTATGTTAGCATGAAGACACCATTTTTCGTCACCAGTAACGGCACAAGGTAGGAATGGTCGATGTTGTTCAAGAGCCAATTGATTACAAGCAAGCTGGGGGCACATATGGCCACACGATGATTTTTGTGATTTTGGTTTACAGCATGCGGTATCCATACACCCGATTTTCGAACCTTCCCCACTGCATGCAAATGTCTACGTCTACGTATATACTCCGCTGGCCACCAAGCGGTGTGTGGCGGAGGGCACTATTCGCGCCAAAGTCATATTTGCCCCCCCCCCCCCTCTCTCTCTCTGATCCACTCGCGGATCGCGCGAGGGGAAAACGACTGTCTGAACGTCTCAGTATGAGCTCTTATTTCCCTTATTTTTGAATGGTGATCATTGCGCGATATGAAAGTTGGTGGTAATAATATATTCTCTACATCCTCGGCGAATATCGGATGTTGGAATTTAGTGAGCAGCCCCTTCCGTTTAGCGCGTCGTCTATCTGCACGTGTGTCCCACTTCAAACTTTCTATGGGATTTGTAACGCTCTCGCGATGGCTAAATGTACCAGTCACGATTTTGCCGCTCTTATTTGGACCTTCTCAATCTCTTGAATCAGGCCCAACTGGTAATGGTCCAATGCAGACGAACAATACTCTAAGACTGGACAAACTAACGTTCTGTGAGCAATTTCCTTTGTTGAAGGACTGCATCGCTTCAGGATTCTACCAATAAACCGCAATCTAGAACTCGCCTTACCCGTTACTTCTGTAATCTGATCGTTCCATTTGAGATCATTTCGAAAAGTCACACACAGATACTTGACGGATGTTACCGCTTCCAAAGATTGGGCATTTATTTTGTACTCGTACGTTAATGGAGATTTTCGCTTTGTTATACGCAGTAGGTTACACTTGCTAATATTGAGAGAAAAATGCCAGTCATTACACCACGCATTTATTTTCCGGAAATCCTCATTGATTTGTGCACAACTTTCGTGTGATATTACTTTCCTGTAGAGTACAGCATCATCGGGAAACACTCTAATGCCGCTGTCAGTACCATCAACCAAATCGTTTAAGTAAATCGTAAAAAGCAGCGGATCTATTACGCTGTCGCACGATGGTGGAATGATGACTGTTCATCACATTTGCCAGTTCAGGAGTACAATGACGTGGATCACTGTTTAAACGATCTTCATCAAACTCAGGTCTTCCTGAATATCACTATTGTCAAAACGATTCTTCTTAAAACGATAAAACCATTTTCTTGCCGTCCTCTGTCCAATAGTATAATGACGCAAATGCTTCTTGCTGCCTCCGCTGCTGTCACCTTTCATTGAACTCAGAAGAATATGTCGGAAATAAACAGCTGTTTACACGTACTTTATGGTTCAAAAATGGTTGAAATGGCTCTGAGCACTATGGGACTCAACTTCTGAGGTCATCAGTCCCCTAGAACTTAGAACTACTTAAACCTAACTAACCTAAGGACATCACACAGATCCATGCCCGAGGTAGGATTCGAACCTGCGCCTAGAACCTCTCGGCCACACCGGCCGGCCACGTACTTTGTGCTCGCCGCCATATTGCTATTCTAAACTGCTGCCACAGTGACACCAATGATCCTGTATACGTTATTGCGAGTCTATTAATGTAAGTCAATGGTTTACACCGCAGTCTTTGCTAGTCAGTGATGTTGGTTGCGTTTCATTGCTATTATAATTTTATTATAGTTTGTATCTATGACTATCTTTGGTTTTCTGTTTATTCTGATTTTTACCCGTTCTCGTTTTCCAAAATGGCACCCCATTTTCTAGCGTCCAAAGCTCCACTCACTATCTCTAAATAAAAAAAATAACGATACGCATACTTAAAAAGCTGCAATGAACACCAATGAAAACCGACAATCGATAAATAAACCCCCAGCAACTGGAATACCAACAAGAACGCTACGAACTTATGCACCACCCTAATATGCCTAATATGTTAGGGAAATAAAATGTTTTACAGCAACAGTCGCATTGTTTTATAGCCACACCTCGTACATTTGTGCTTTAGTGTCCACGCACAATAAGTAACACTCCGTTGTTTGGTTTCCTTCCTGGTGTTGCAATTTTAACGACCAGCGGTGTACTTTCCTTACCCGCGCAACGCAACACGGAGAACGGTATGCAGTTGGCCCACGGCTGGGAGAGTCGGGAGCTCTGTGACTTCGCAGCAAGACCGCACTGCTTTCCACCGCAGCAGAACGCGGTGTGACCGAATGCCAGGGAAAGGGACCAACTGCGCTCTCGCAACTGTCTTTGATGTCCGGCATTACCGTTCACGTAGTCCAAAATGACATTTGAGGCGCTCATTACCTGCTGCTCAGTAAGGTACCTGCAGCCGCGGTGGACTCGCATTTGAGAGAGCGCAGTTCTAATCCGTGGATGGACTGATTTGCGCATTGTGTAGTCGCAAAAATCTCAAGGATGCCTTTCAAAACTACGTGCACTGATGGTTGTCGTATATCTCGTAGGGGGGAACATACTTATTTCTACTCAGACATCCATAAGATTCTTGCCTTTTGAAAGACTAGCGAGTCCTGCAGTGCTTAGCAGTTACTAAGCACGTACGGGAATTAGGTATACGTCTTGGTGACCTCCTACTTCCTCTCTTTGTTCATCTCCTCCCCTCATGTCTCCCTCCTCTTCCTCCTCCCTTCTCTCCCTGTACACGTCCACCTTCCCCCTCTCTACGTCCGCAACTCTTCACTACTCATTGCACATTTCCTCTTGCCCATTCTCGCTGACCTTTATCCTTGGTTACTGTTATTGCCAACGAAATCTTGACTGGGAATTGAAGTCGCTTAAAATAAATCGGTTGGGATCGCTAGTATATGGCAGACATCTCCTCCTGCTGCATCTGTGGCGATGGTAACTTCAAAGACAGTGCTTCGCATAGTTTTAATCTGCAAACGGGTAGCATTCCGAAGTTTCTAACGATTCAGATTCTGTAATGTTATTCTAACCATAAGCGGATGAGCCGTAGCCGGCCGCGGTGGCCGAGCGGTTCTAGGCACTTCAGTCCGGAACCGCGCGACTGCTACGGTCGCAGGTTCGAATCCTGCCTCGGGCATGGATGTGTATGATGTCCTTAGGTTAGTTAGGTTTAAGCAGTTATAAGTTCTAGGGGACTGATGACCTCAGATGTTAAGTCCCGTAGTGCTCAGAGCCATTTGAACCACTTGGATGAGCCGTAAATACAATTTCCTTGTATTGTGTTAAACCTGAGTGCGAGTGAGATAACAAAATGGCACCGAATTTTGTTTTAAATTGTTATTATATAAGGAGAAAGAGTGTATATGGTACAGACAATTTGGCTAATGGTTTAAATGCCCTGCTGCCGGAATTAAAACATACTGCGAGAAAGAAAACGAAATTGTACATTTTCACAATTAACGTAACGTTAAAAACAATCACTGAAGAATTGAAGTGTTGCACATCTTCGTTTCTGACTCTCTCTTTCTCCCACATTTTGTACCTGGCATATTGTGTACAAATTACTTTTGTTTCATGTTTCATGTATCAACTAGTCAGTTGTAATAAAGTGTGTTATCTCTATATTAATGAGTACTTGTTGTACTTATTGTGGATCGACATCTCCCACAGACATTTGAAGTTTAGTCCTTTACTCATAGGACAAAATGGTGTGCTATTTGGTACGAATGTTTTCATATTTCTCGGATCGTTGCAGTGTAGAAGGAAAATTCTTTGGTGAGTTTCAGTACCAACTGGTTATTGTAAAAAACATATTGGGTTACAGCATTCCACTGAAATTGCAACAAAATAAGCGACTGAATTGCCCAATCTCTTTACTGTTTTTCTTCTTAAGAGAAGCATCACCAGAGGCGAGTTTTGATTAAAAACCTACATTTTTCTAGTTGTCATATTAAAATTTACTTCTTTTGTCAAAACACAGAGGATTTACACAGCTCTCACTAACATGCTAGTGCAGTTGTAATTGCGACAGAGTCCTAAAGCAGTAGTTTATTGAGGAACTGAGTCCGCGTAGTTTCTTCAATTACGTTATTGCAAAGCCACCACTAACGCTCCTTTCACCATCTGTTGATAGCTCTAAAAAAATTACATTATTCCATTGTGAAAGCCTGTAGTTAGTTGTGTATTGCTGTAGAATAGAAAGCTCTGCATGTTAACCGTATGGCAAAATACAGCTTCACGTGCCGTAATTTGCCAAAAACTTGTTTTGATATATTGAATTGTTTGTGAGATACAATGAATGTTATGAATATTACATTCTCACTATATTGTTAGGGCATGCGAGCACAAGTGTTACATAAAATCGATTTTCTCGATGTTGAAGGTATAGTTAGATCTCATCCCAAGTTTAAAGAACAATTCAGTATGTTAGCTAAATTTCGTACACAGAAACATATGATCTGACATGCAACAAACGCAAAATCAAAGCTACCCCCATTAGTCATAGTAAAATTTTCGAATTTCGCGCAGTGTTTAACTTCAATGCGAAAATCACAAGAACTATGATTATTTTAAAAAAATGGTGGACACTTCACCTTGAAACTGACACCTAAAGCTACAGGACGCAAAAGAATCGATTTTTTTTCACCAAAACATTTCCTTAAAATCATGTGAACAATAGTACAAAGCTAATAGAGTGCACACGAGATTTTACTCGTAATGGGACCGTTGAACCTTGACTAGCAGGCTTACCAGTGTTCTCTGCCACAGTCAGTAATAACGGTGTTGGAGAGTGTGGCGAGTTGGCACTCAGACTGTCGGCTTTCTTTGTGTTTCCACACTAAGTTGCTAGCCAGGCTGTTGCCTGCTCTTTCTACTATAAGTACCTGATCTTCTTCATTAAAATCGCTGCACTAAGTCCCTATGTTCTGTGTCCCATGGCTAAGCCTGGCATAAGGTTTCATGGTGCTTGTGACCTAGTATTCCACATCTAGCTTTTCCTTTAGCATTAGGCTTACGCCCCTTCCATGGCTGCTAGCTGACAGCAGGACCCTTTTGTCTCTACTTGACCTTTCTTCAGATCTAGGCCTCAAGTTGTTCCCATGAGTCTGATGCGCAATACTCAAAAACTGCTTTAGCCTCTTCATCTGTTTCAGGAAACAATTCGAACTTATTTATTCTGAAATGTGATTTCTGAGGTTTTCTACTTTTGTTTATTGGTCGTTGCCTTTTTCCAGTACCCATTAGCTCTTTTCCCCGTCAATATATCTACTTCAAAATACGCCATTTCTAATTCTGCCTGAAGGGTATAAATCTTTCCACGCAGTTCCAAGATTCTCTTGACTCGACTACATAACTCACAACTCCAGATATGTGCATATTTGCATTACTAAAATCAAGCCGGTTTATTGACTCAGTTTACGTGATGTGGCTGTTTGATTCTGCACAAAATGAAATGATCGTGTGGCACTGATGGCTGAGGCACACCACTTATGATAGTTCGGCTCTGAGTTGCAAGTCTTTTCAGGTGATTCCAATTGGGCGGCTTGCATGCCAATAATGATGAAATGATGATGAGGACAACAGCCCATCCCTTAGTGGAGAAAACTATTCACGCAGCCAAAAATCTAACTCGGGCCCACTGCATGCAAGTCAGGTGAGATAACCGCTCAGATAAGAACATGGGCCTTTCTGTAAATCTGAGAGCAACATGTCGTCCTGTTGGGCGCTAATCGCGAGGAGCCGTTAACATCCTGCATGTTGTTTTGTATTGCGCTCCCGAACACATTGATTGATTATTCGCATGAGAATCGATCAATGCGTAGACGCATCTGTTTGTTACGCGAGGTATAACACAATCTTCCACCAGCAACCAACATTTCAATTTGGTTGCTGAATGATAAACCCGTTTTGTAACGTTTCATTACACATAGAATATAAATGGCGTGATTCCTATCTACTTTGTGCGACAGTGCGGATATATTAATCACGTGCACAGCCCAGCATGTTGTGCACTCCTCGCCAATTTAACGTTTGTTGCACCATAGTTTCAAAACATTGCAGTTTTAATGGCCAGAACCGTATATTCTGAAATAGACGCTAACTACCGTTAAAACATAAATGTTACTACTATTAAGTGTCTGTTACTGAATATACTTAACTGTGTAACTTCGTTATTCGTTAACTATAAAGCATCAGAAGTTCATAGTTTGCTGAACCTGTGTTCCACTGAGTATGTGTGGGGCATAATAGGACTGAATTTGGTCCAGTATGAAATACCAGCAACAACAATCTGTCAATTGGTGTATGAAATCATTGTCATAATTTACAATGAACGACCTATACGTACGGGATGTATAGAGAAAGACCGACAACAGTTTGTATGTTGTGAGGGATAGCAAACTGAACATTCTTCAAGAAGTAACCCAGTCCGTTAATGCATCGTTTAGGCCCTGTGGAACGTAAAAGTTTAGAGAAATTATTCACACTTTTTTAATTAATATGGTGCCCTAATCTGTAATGACATATTTAGTCATCAGTGTAAAGTGATGCACATACTGTGCCTAATAGACTTCCTGTATATCGTAAAGCTCTGCTCTCATAATTAGGTAGTCATGTTGTGTACTCGTTGTGGTCTGCGTTACGCAGTACGTAAGTATCGAAATAAACGATGTACTAATTTCATACAGGAAAGTTGGCGCAACGACAGAGTTGTTGCACGATAGCGAGAGGAAAGATTTTCCAACACAAATACTCTGCATTATTTGTCGTTCGGAACAATTGAATGAAGACAAGGAAAGACTTAAAATTCTTTATTTTTGTGGCCATGGTGTCCGAACTTGGTTTATAATTCTTGAGGGTATTTTTGTTCTATCGTTCCAATTACAAAAAAGCGTGATTTATTTCACCAGACGCGTTCCGCTTTATTGAAGTAAAGCATCATCAGTGGTCTGTAATTAAGTTATTTACATGTTGATTTGCTTTTAGATCGAAAAACAGTTAGTTAAGGATAAGATGATTTGTACTATGGTGATTTTCGGTTGATTTCTCTCTTACATCGGGAAATGCCGTCTGCTATCACATCGTTGTTTTTCTGGGTTATTCACTGATAATTACACCAAAATTATAATAATAATAATAATTATTATAAGACCAAAATTATCAGATTATCAGTGTCCAACGCAGAAAAACAACGATGTGGAAGCAGACAGCATTTCCCGATGTAAGCGAGACATCAACTGAAAATCACCGTAAATACAAATCAACTTATTCTTAACGACCTGTTTTCGATCTAAAAGCAAATAAAAATGTAAATAACTTAATTACAGACCACTGTTGATGCTTTACCTCAATAAAGCGAAACGCATCTGGTGGAAAAATCAGGCATTTTTGTAGTTACAGTAACAGAACAAAAATACTCTCAAGAGAGACTTGAAAGTGGCAAGAAATTACCGTATTTTCCGCATGGAGTGTTTCAAAACTATAGAGCGTTGTTGTTATTATTGTGGTCTTCTGTACGAGGACTCGTTTCATGCGTCTTTCCCTGTGTACGCCTCAACATCTCTACATAACTATAGCAATCAACACCCTTTCCGACCTGTTTACAACATTCAGGCTTTGATCTTCCACTGCAGTTTTTCCTATGCCTTCAGAAAAAGACATCCTAACATTTAAATTCATAATGCCACTCTATTTCAGAAATGCTTTTCTTGCTATTGGCAGTCGGCATTTTATACCGTCTCTACTTCGGATATCAGTTATTTCGCCGCCCAAGTAACAAAAATCATCAATTACTTTTAGTGACTCTTTTCGTAATCAGATTCCGTCAGCATCGCTATTCCGTTACCCGTGTTTTACTTTAGTTGATGTTCATCATACAATGTCTCTTCAGGACGCTATCCATTTCATTTAAGTCCTCTTCAACGTGTTTATCCGTCTCAGAAACTTCAATTTCTTTTCCCAAAATTTCCTTGATTTCCTTCGCAGCGTGTTCATTGCACAAACTGAATAACATAATGGAATGGCTTCAACCCTCTCTCACTCCCTTCTCAGCTACTTCTTCCCTGCAGTCCGGTTTTTGTACAAATTGTAACTTACCGCTCCCCTTATTTTACCCCTGTTACCTTCAAAATTTTAGGAATGTGATCCATTCAACATTGTCAAAAGCCTCCTCTAAATCTACCAACGCTATAAACTTAGGTTTGTCTTTCTTCAACCTGTCTTCTAGGATGAGTCTTAGAGTCATTATTGCCCCGCATGTTTATTTATCTCTGCGGAAACAGTTTTCTGTAAATAAATCAGGCCAAACATCTAGTAATAATGACTTATTAAACTGATGATTCGGCAGTATTCACACCTGTCTACAGCTGCCTTCACTGGAAGTGGAATTATTATCTTCTTCCTGAAATCTGAAGGTATTTCGTCTGTCTGACACATCTTGAACACCAGGTGGAATAAATTCGCAATGGCCGGCTCTCCGAAGGCTCGCATAATTCTGAAGGATTGTCGACTGCTCTAGGGGCCTTGTTTCCAGTTAGTTACTTTATTGCTCTATCATATTCTTCCAACAGTATCATACCTCCCATCTCACCTTCACTTATTTCCTCTTCTGTATTTATACCATTATGCTCAAGTTTGTTTCCCTTGTATAGACCATGTATATAGTCCTTTCTCCTTTCAGCGTTCCCATCTTTGTTTAATACTAGTTTGCTATTTGAGCTATTGATACTTATACAGCAGCTTCTCTTTATTCCAGAGTTTTTTTTTTTAATTTTCCTATAGGCGATATCTATCTTTCCCTGGTTAACCATGCTTCTACAGCATTGCATTTATTCTCTGTCCATTTGTGCTTAGCCATTTTGTACTTTGTCAAGCTCACTTTTTAGGCGGCTGTATTTCCTTTCGCTTCCTTAATTTGCTACATGTTTATAGTTTTTCCTTTTCTCAGTTAAATTCAGTATCCCTGTTTCAATTCACCATTGTCTAATGCTCTCTCTGAAACTCTCAAAAAACTCTCGTTCTTTCAACTTATCCAGGTCTCATCTTAATTTCCTACCTTTTTGCAATTTATTCAGTTTTAATCTGCAGTTCATAACCAAAGAAATTACTGTCGGAGTCTACATCTGCCCTGGAACTATCTTGCAATGTAAATCTCGTTTAGAAATCTCTGTCTTACCATAATATAAGCAGTACGAAAGCTTCCAGTGTGCCCAGGTCCCTTCCATGTACACATCCGTCTTTAATGATTCGTAAACCAATTTTTGGCGATGATTAAACTATGCTCTATGCGGCTTCCTCTTTCATTCCTTTCGCCCCAGTCCATATTCACCTACTGCTTTTCCATTTCCTGCCACCGAATTCTAGTCTCCCATCGTTGTTAACTATCTGAATAATTCACTTTATCTAATTATACATTCTTTCAGTCTCTTCTTCATTTGCGGATTTCATTTACATATTAACTTGTACTATTGTGTTAAGTTTTGGTTTCGTTTCTATATTGGCTACGATAATGCGATTAATGTGCTGCTCGTTGTAGCTTTCCTGCATTACTTTTTTCTGATTCATTCTTAGACCTACTCCTGCATATTCGATTTTGTTTTTATAATCCTGCACTGACCTGACCGGAAGTCCTGTTCGTACCGTCACCGCACCACACCAATTCCCGCTGTGTCGAAGTTCAACCGATTCATTTCCCTTTTTAAACCATCTAACCTGCCTACTCGATTAATGGATCTAACATTCCACGCTCCGACTCGGAAAATAACAGTTACTGTCTGTTAACGACGTGCACCCGAAGAGTCTCCTCCAGGAGATTGGATTGGGGGAATATTTTATCTATGGAATACAGAGAAAGCCCCCATTATTAACACTTTGTGGCCTGAAATTCTTCGAGAATTCTCAATTATTGTATGTCATTACTGTATGCCAGAGATTAAGTTGACAGAAAGAAAACGAAAAAAATTGGGCGAGGGGGCATTATCTCATTTTTGACAAAATGGGACTTCTTATGAATCCTGTCAGATCATAATGGTGCAGTTATCAACAAACGTTACTTCGTGAGAAGTGCTACTGATAAAAGCATGTTTTCTCTCATTGATTCATAAAAAACAGCTTGTACTCTGAATGAGGTCTTGATTCTACACTGACGGAAAAAAATCTCAACGCCTAGAAAAGTTGGGCGACATAAACGAAAGTTGGTAGGCGTGTTCCAATCGGACAGCAGTGCCACTAGTAGTGTTTTCTGATGAAAGCTCATTCTGCCTCGGTGTCAGTGAAGCCGTGTGTTGGTTAGAAGGAAGCCAGTTGAGGGCCTGCAACCAATACGTCTGCATGCTAGATACACTGCATCTACACCTGGAGTCTGTGGTGCAATTTTGTATGAAAGCAGGAGTACTCTCGTGGTTATCCCACACATTCTGACTGCAAATTTTGACGTCAGTTTGGTATTCGACTTGTTATGCTGCCATTCATGAACAACATTCCAGGGGGTGTTTTCCAAGAGGATAACGCTCTCCCACAGATTAGATTAGATTAATACTAGTTCCATGGATCATGAATACGATATTTCGTAATGATGTGGAACGAGTCAAATTTTCCAATACATGACATAATTAAGTTAATTTAACAACATAATTAAGTTAATATAACAACTTTTTTAGTTTTTTTTTAATTTTTGTTCTTAATTTATATCTAAAAGTTCCGCTATGGAGTAGAAGGAGTTGTCATTCAGAAATTCTTTTAATTTCTTCTTAAATACTAGTTGGTTATCTGTCAGACTTTTGATACTATTTGGTAAGTGACCAGAGACTTTAGTGGCAGTATAATTCACCCCTTTCTGTGCCAAAGTTAGATTTAATCTTGAATAGTGAAGATAATCCTTTCTCCTAATATTGTAGTTATGCACACTGCTATTACTTTTGAATTGGGTTTGGTTGTTAATAACAAATTTCATAAGAGAGTATATATACTTAGAAGCTACTGTGAATATCCCTAGATCCTTAAATAAATGGCTGCAGGATGATCTTGGGTGGACTCCAGCTATTATTCTGATTCCACGCTTTTGTGCAATAAATACTTTATTCCTCAGTGATGAATTACCCCAAAATATGATACCATATGCAAGCAATGAGTGAAAATAGGCGTAGTAAGCTAGTTTACTAAGATGTTGATCACCAAAATTTGCAATGACCCTTATTGCATAAGTAGCTGAACTCAAACGTTTCAGCAGATCATCAATGTGTTTCTTCCAACTTAATCTCTCATCAATGGACACACCTAAAAATTTGGAATATTCTACCTTAGCTATATGCTTCTGATTAAGGTCTATATTTATTTATGGCGTCATACCATTTACTGTACGGAACTGTATGTACTGTGTCTTATCAAAATTCAGTGAGAGTCCGTTTACAAGGAACCAACATGCTTTACAGAGTGTTGACATGTTGCTTTTTCCTGTTCGATGATCAGGTCTGTCTCTAATTGAGCAGACCGAGCGGGGTGGCGCAGTGGTTAGACACTGGACTCGCATTCGGGAGGACGACGGTTCAATCCCGCGGCCGGCCATCCTGATTTAGGTTTTCCGCGATTTCCCTAAATCACTCCAGGCAAATGCCGGGATGGTTCCTCTGAAAGGGCACGGCCGACTTCCTTCCCAATCCTTCCCTAATCCGATGAGACCGATGACCACGCTGTCTGGTCTCCTTCCTCAAACCAACCAACCAACCTAATTGAGCACATATGAGACATCTTTTTTTTTTTTTTTTTTTGGTCATCAGTCTACTGTCTGGTTTGATGCGGCCCGCCACGAATTCCTTTCCTGTGCTAACCTCTTCATCTCAGAGTAGCACTTGCAACCTACGTCCTCAATTATTTGCTTGACGTATTCCAATCTCTGTCTTCCTCTACAGTTTTTGCCCTCTACAGCTCCCTCTAGTACCATGGAAGTCATTCCCTCATGTCTTAGCAGATGTCCTATCATCCTGTCCCTTCTCCTTACCAGTGTTTTCCACATATTCCTTTCCTCTCCGATTCTGCGTAGAACCTCCTCATTCCTTACCTTATCAGTCCACCTAATTTTCAGCATTCGTCTATAGCACCACATCTCAAATGCTTCGATTCTCTTCTGTTCCGGTTTTCCCACAGTCCATGTTTCACTACCATACAATGCTGTACTCCAGACGTACATCCTCAGAAATTTCTTCCTCAAATTAAGGCCGGTATTTGATGTTAGTGGACTTCTCTTGGTCAGAAATGCCTTTTTTGCCATAGCGAGTCTGCTTTTGATCTCCTCCTTGCTCCGTCCGTCATTGGTTATTTTACTGCCTAGGTAGCAGAATTCCTTAACTTCATTGACTTCGTGACCATCAATCCTGATGTTAAGTTTCTCGCTGTTCTCATTTCTACTAATTCTCATTACCTTCGTCTTTCTCCGATTTACTCTCAAACCATACTGTGTACTCATTAGACTGTTCATTCCATTCAGCAGATCATTTAATTCTTCTTCACTTTCACTCAGGATAGCAATGTCATCAGCGAATCGTATCATTGATATCCTTTCACCTTGTATTTTAATTCCACTCCTGAACCTTTCTTTTATTTCCATCATTGCTTCCTCGATGTACAGATTGAAGAGTAGGGGCGAAAGGCTACAGCCTTGTCTTACAACCTTCTTAATACGAGCACTTCGTTCTTGATCGTCCACTCTTATTATTCCCTCTTGGTTGTTGTACATATTGTATATGACCCGTCTCTCCCTATAGCTTACCCCTACTTTTTTCAGAATCTCGAACAGCTTGCACCATTTTATATAGTCGAACGCTTTTTCCAGGTCGACAAATCCTATGAAAGTGTCTTGATTTTTCTTTAGCCTTGCTTCCATTATTAGCCGTAACGTCAGAATTGCCTCTCTCGTCCCTTTAATTTTCCTAAAGCCAAACTGATCGTCACCTAGCGCATTCTCAATTTTCTTTTCCATTCTTCTGTATATTATTCTTGTAACAAGCTTCGATGCATGAGCTGTTAAGCTGATTGTGCGATAATTCTCGCACTTGTCAGCTCTTGCCGTCTTCGGAATTGTGTGGATGATGCTTTTCCGAAAGTCAGATGGTATATCGCCAGACTCATATATTCTACACACCAACGTGAATAGTCGTTTTGTTGCCACTTCCCCTAATGATTTTAGAAATTCTGATGGAATGTTATCTATCCCTTCTGCCTTATTTGACCGTAAGTCCTCCAAAGCTCTTTTAAATTCCGATTCTAATACTGGATCCCCTATCTCTTCTACATCGACTCCTTTTTCTTCTTCTATCACATCAGACAAATCTTCACCCTCATAGAGGCTTTCAATGTATTCTTTCCACCTATCTGCTCTCTCCTCTGCATTTAACAGTGGAATTCCCGCTGCACTCTTAATGTTACCACCGTTGCTTTTAATGTCACCAAAGGTTGTTTCGACTTTCCTGTATGCTGAGTCTGTCCTTCCGACAATCATATCTTTTTCGATGTCTTCACATTTTTCCTGCAGCCATTTCGTCTTAGCTTCCCTGCACTTCCTATTTATTTCATTCCTCAGCGACTTGTATTTCTGTATTCCTGATTTTCCCGGAACATGTTTGTACTTCCTCCTTTCATCAATTAACTGAAGTATTTCTTCTGTTACCCATGGTTTCTTCGCAGCTACCTTCTTTGTACCTATGTTTTCCTTCCCAACTTCTGTGATGGCCCTTTTTAGAGATGTCCATTCCTCTTCAACTGTACTGCCTACTGCGCTATTCCTTATTGCTCTATCTATAGCGTTAGAGAACTTCAAACGTATCTCGTCATTCCTTAGTACTTCCGTATCCCACTTCTTTGCGTACTGATTCTTCCTGACTAATGTCTTGAATTTCAGCCTACTCTTCATCACTACTGTATTGTGATCTGAGTCTACATCTGCTCCTGGGTACGCCTTACAATCCAGTATCTGATTTCGGAATCTCTGTCTGACCATGATGTAATCTAATTGAAATCTTCCCGTATCTCCCGGCCTTTTCCAAGTATACCTCCTCTTGTGATTCTTGAACAGGGTATTCGCTATTACTAGCTGAAACTTGTTACAGAACTCAATTAGTCTTTCTCCTCTTTCATTCCTTGTCGCAAGCCCATATTCTCCTGTAACCTTTTCTTCTACTCCTTCCCCTACAACTGCATTCCAGTCGCCCATGACTATTAGATTTTCGTCCCCCTTTAGATACTGCATTACCCTTTCAATATCCTCATACACTTTCTCTATCTGTTCATCTTCAGCTTGTATACGTCGGCATGTATACCTGAACTATCGTTGTCGGTGTTGGTCTGCTGTCGATTCTGATTAGAACAAGCCGGTCACTGAACTGTTCACAGTAACACACCCTCTGCCCTACCTACCTATTCACAGCGAATCCTACACCTGGTATACCATTTTCTGCTGGTGTTGATATTACCCCATACTCATCTGACCAGAAATCCTTGTCTTCCTTCCACTTCACTTCACTGACCCCTACTATATCTAGATTGAGCCTTTGCATTTCCCTTTTCAGATTTTCTAGTTTCCCTACCACGTTCAAGCTTCTGACATTCCTCGTCCCGACTCGTAGAACGTTATCCTTTCGTTTATTATTCAATCTTTTTCTCATGGTAACCTCCCCCTTGGCAGTCCCCTCCCGGAGATCCGAATGGGGGACTGTTCCGGAATCTTTTGCCAATGGAGGGATCATCATTACGCTTCTTCAAATACAGGTCACATGTCCTGTGGATACACGTTACGTGTCTTTAATGCAGTGGTTTCCGTTGCCTTCTGCATCCTCATGTCGTTGATAATTGCTGATTCTTCCGCCTTTAGGGGCAATTTCCCACCCCTTGGACAAGAGAGTACCCTGAACCTCTATCCGCTCCTCCGCCCTCTTTGTCAAGGCCGTTGGCAGAATGAGGCTGCCTTCTTATGCCGGAAGTCTTCGACCGCCAATGCTGATTATTTATCAAAATTTAGGCAGTGGCGGGGATCGAACTCGGGACCGAAGGTGTTTTGATTATGAATCAAAGACGCTACCCCTAGACCACGGGTATATGAGACATTTTCTCCCGATAACTCCTGTGTTATGCACAAACAGCATTACCCGTGTCTGTATTGACGGACCAAGTGCGACAGACATGGCACTCCATCCCACAAACTGACATCCCCCACGTACCATCATTTCACATTTGTAGTGGCATATCTCGTGCTTACGTTAACCTGTAATATTGCTATGTTAATCATTTAAGTATTTTACTTACACAAATGTGTTCCCGAAATTTCACTACTCTACATTAATAATTTTTTGGTATAGCGATGTCTTCCGTCAGTGTATTTGTAAGTTTTCACATCTTCCACGACTAACAATAGAATCTGGCCATGTGCTCCAATATATTTGGGTTCCATTTTCATCTGAAACTGAAAAATCCCTCCTTTCTTCTTTTACTCTGTAAAACGTTGCGAAATGTTTGTTGTTATCACTGCTATCTTTAAACTGCTTCTGTAGAATAAATGGAAGTATTCTGTTGATGACTGGTATATGGTATGGCGTCATTTTTCTTTCGTTAGGCCTATAAACTGTTGAGTCCCAATCCTTCAAGAAAGTGTTTTGTTTCAGAATTAATACATCTATCTATTAGTTGGTTTATCAACATCGGATAGAAAATCCTCCTGGCGTAATTCCAGTACCTTCTTATGATTCAAATTTCTTTCTATCGCCTGTCATGTAAAAACATGTGGCAGCAGGCCTGACAGGATTTACAAGTACATAATTATTTCTAAGAAAATTTTCTAAGAATCTTCAATATTTTGTGCTCTAAACAATTACTAGCGTACATAGACTTACTACGAAATGGAGAAAAAAATGAAGATTGTATTATGACAGTAAACACTCAAAATCAATTACGCACAACTACATAGCCGAAGGCTGCGCGTCCTGAGATTCAAGCTGCTCTGGAGCCACAGATAATACATGTGTGGAAGTTTTGCCATGTGTTAACAACTTGAGTACCACTCATTTCACAAGAGTTTCTGCAAACGTGACGTCTTTTGACGTCATGCGCTATATCGAAGACCGTAGGAAATGCTTTCGACTTTCGTTAGCATTTGATACGGGTCTCTCATAAGACTTCATGAATACGTATCGAGACTTTATAAAAACACGTAGTTCTGGGAATGATTTATAATGATTGATGTTGTAATTAAACCTCACGTAATCATTTATTGACTGTTGATGCCGTCATGTAAGATTGCTCTCTTAAGAGTAAATCGTCATCGTCAGTAATTTACAAATTGTGTATGAAACAGGCTGGATTATAGCTTACAGTATGCCGTTTCAAAGTGACGGAGCAGTGATAATTTATTACAAACACGCCAGCATTATTATTAAATATCGGTTAATAACGCATCAACGATATAAGCCTGCAACAGATGCTTTTAAATCAAGAAACGAAAATAAAATCACACGAGTAAGTGCTAGCGTAATGGATAAAGTCGTAGTTTCTGGAGCCGAAAACTACAGGTTCGTATCTCGCTAAATGCAATTTTTTTCATGTCGCGTTGTTAACACATTCTGGAACTTTCTTAGGAATGTAGCACAAGTATGTTCTGCAATATTCGATGTTATTTACATTTCTGTCTGATTACAGAACGAAGGATGCAATAAATCTTTGACGATTTCCGAATGCATGGTTAGGCAGAAACCTAAGAGAATAGCATAAAATTTTGCGAATGAAACGAGGAGTATTAATACTCATATTATTCCTTGTTACAAAGTCGAAAACTATTCCTGCGGTTGGTGTCACGTTTGCAGAAGTCACGTCACGTTTGCAGAAAGTTTTGTGAAATGAAATTACCCTAATAATGTACTAAACTCAGAATAAATGGGGTTCTGCAGTGTTGTTAGGCCTCAAACGACAGAGAATATTGTACACTACTTTATTTTTAGTGGGGCTCTGAAGCCTCTCAGACCATTTAGGGTTTAGGCGCAGTGTAGAGTCGCTTGCCTTAGGGAAAAAAATAACGGCTGTAGTTTCCCCTTGCTGAAAACGTTTCGCAGTGCGAGCACAGCAGGGCCATGTTGGTTGATGTTAAAAGGTTAGATCAGATAGTTGCCACACCTATTCAGGGACCACGGGTTAGTCCGGTCTCTCCACAGACACCCCTCCGTTACACCTACGGTGCAGCTGTGTGCAAGTCTGTTAGACACGCAACCCTCTACAACTCGGTGAGGTCGATGGTTCAAAAATAGTTCAAATGGCTGTGAGCACTATGGGACTTAACATCGGAGGTCATCAGTCCCCTAGAACTTAGAACTACTTAAACCTAACTAACCTAAGGACATCACACACATCCATGCCCGTGGCAGGATTCGAACCCGCGGCCGTAGCAGTCACGCGGTTCCGGACTGAAGAGCGTAGAACCACTCGGCCACCGCGGCCGGCCGTCGATGGTTCATGGGATACATATAGCAAAATCTGTTTTCTGTGCTTGTTGCATTTTTCTGTTAGTGCAGTGGTATTGGGAAGTTTACCGATCGTACGATAGGTTCAAATGGTTCAAATGGCTCTGAGCACTATGGGACTTAACTGCCGTGGTCATCAGTCCCCTAGAACTTAGAATTACTTAAACCTAACTAACCTAAGGACATCACACACATCCATGCCCGAGGCAGGATTCGAACCTGCGACCGTAGCGGTCGCGCGGTTCCAGACTATAGCGCCTAGAACCGATCGGCCACTCCGGCCGGCGTACGATAGGTCTTCTGCATGCTGCGTTAACTATTCTGCATTCAGTTTAAATGTCGACAGCAGCCAGACTATGATTTTTGGACAGGGATTCCTCCCCTTTCCCCAGATGTCCAGTTTTACCGTCATAGATAATTTTTTCTGTGCATCCTATATGTGAATAAAGCTTTGGTCATATGGTAGGTTTACTTATGAGGGTTCGTTTGTCGTTTTCCACTACAATATTTTATCGTTTACTCTCAAGAGCTAATGGATTGTGACGTAAATAGAGCTACTTAGAACATAGCATGTTATTTCATAAAGTACGATTCCGAGTGTAGTGACGTAACTAGGATATAGCAGCCGGCGCGTCCTCATGGGGGTTACATTTTAGTGTGGCAAAAAAAAAAAAAAAAAAGTCGAGGGAAAACAACAGGGGAAGGAGGAGGGTGAAGTAGATGTGCGGAAAATAAGTATGAGCAAAAGGAAGAAAGAAAGGAAGACCAGGGTTTAACGTCCTGTCAACATAGAGGTCATCAGAGACGGAGCACAAGCTGGGGCTGTTTCAAGGATGGGGAAGGAAATCGGACGCGCCTCCTCAAAGGAGCCATCCCGGTATTTGTTTGGAGCGATTTAGGAAAATCACGGAAAAGCTGAATCAGGCCAGACGCGTATTAGAACCGTCGTTCTACCGAATACGAGTCCAGTGTGCTAACGACTGTGAAGTATGAGCAGCAGAAAGGAAATAATTGAAGGGCGCTAAAACATGAAGGGGGCAGAGAAGAACGTAATGCAGTGATGAGAAGATTCGTAATGGACTGTACCGACCAGCAGTTCCATGAGACCTATGTTTCCCTGATACCAAGACGAGTATGTCTTATTTTCGACTACTAGATGAAGCCACTCGTTGTGCCTAGGGAGCCAACATGAGTATAAGGAGTATCTTTTGCGCTTGTCGTTATGTTAGTTACAGATTTACACTAATCCGCAGCGAACCAGTGAGAAAGGAATGTTGTTACTCTTGCCCGAAATGCAACTTCGGTTTATGCAGTTTTTGTCTTTACAACTGTATCATGCAAAAAGATTTATTGAAATGTATACCACTTACTTGACATTGTTCTCAATAAACGAGTAAACGAGCTAAGCAGCGATGAGAAATTGAGTTGATGTCGGCGGGTGTAGAGGGGAGGGGAGATTTGAAAGTTTTTTCTGGGCGTCAATTCTCCAAGTTACGCCACGTGTCTCTCTTGGCGTGCTGGCATTTCATCGAAGTAGTGTTCCCTGTTTGCAGTTGTTTCCGACTGCGGGTATAGCTTTCGGTGGTGTTCGGTTGTTAGTCGGACGCTGTTGAACAGTCGATTATTAGGCATTCGGAGTCCGTGTCTGACGGTTCTGTGGCTAGAACTCTTACTCAACTACCCTGTGCTCGTAAAGTAGTGTTGTGGAACTCAGCCCGTAGCGTTTAAATTCGCGCGCACAGCTATTTGGATAACATACGGGAGGCGAGAGAGTGTAGAGGGGAAAGCTTAAGAAAGCAGTTCGTGAGCTTCACGTACACACCGCTCTGTTTGTCAAAGCTTACATAAACCTGAAAGTGGAACAGAGCGAGGCGAGAGTACGGCAAATATTTCTGCTGCTGCTCTAACTTAAGACATAGTAATATTACCTTCGTCGCATTCTTTGAAGACACACTAACACACAAAGCAGCAGAAAAAGCGTGAGAGTTCACGATGTAGATCGTGTAAGTGGGAAAGAGGATAAATAATGGAAAGGTTCAAATGGCTCTAAGCACTATGGGACTTAACATCTGAGGTCATCAGGCCCCTAGACTTAGAACTACTTAAACCTAACTAAACTAAGGACATCACACCCATCTATCCTCGAGGCAGGATTCGAACTTGCAACCGTAGCAGCAGAGCGGTTAAAAACTGAAGCGCCTAGAACCGCTCGGCCACAGCGGCTGGCTAAATAATGGAAAGACAAAAACTATAAGAATCATCAAACATGAAGTGTCTGTCAAAATATCAGTGGAAGGAATTACATTACAAGTAAAATCTTTTAGGTAATTGCGAAATTTGGTGAGAGAATTATTTACTGAATGATCTGCAGAGGAGAGATGAATGGTGCAGGCTTTGGCAGTTGACCCTGAATGTAAGTAAATGCAACATATTGCGCATGCATAGGAAAAGAAATCCACTGCTGTAAGGCTACAGTATTGATAAACTGCTAGAAACAGTATCTACCGTAAAATGCACAGAAGCGTCAAAGAAACTGGTATAGGCATGCGTATTCAAATACAGAGATATGTAAACAGGCAGAATACGGCACTGCGGTCGGAAATGCCTATATAAGACAAAAAGTCTCTGGTGCAGTTGTTACATCAGCTATTGCTGCTACAATGGCAGGCTATCAAGATTTAAGTGAGTTTAGACGTGGTGTTATGCTCGGCGCACGAGCGATGGGACACAGCTACTTCGAGGTAGCGATGAAGTAGGGATTTTCCCGTACGCCCATTTCACGAGCGTACTCTCAATACCATGAATCCGGTAAAACATCCAATACCCGACCTCGCTGCGGCCGAAAAATATCCTGCAAGAACGAGACCAACGACGACTGAAGAGAATCGTTTAACGTGACAGAAGAGCAACCCTTCCGCAAATTGCTACAGCTTTCGATGCTTGCGAACCATTCAACGAAACATCATCGATATGGCTTTCGGAGCCGAAGGCCCACTCGTTACTTTCGATAACTGCTCGACACAAAGCTTTACGCCTCTCCTGGGCCCATCACCTCGGACATTGGACTGTTAATGACTGGAGACATGTTGCCTGGTCGGACGAGTCTCGTTTCAAATTGTGTCGAGCGGATGGACGTGTACGGCTGTGGAGACAACCTCATGAATCAATGGACCCTGCATGTCAGCAGGCGCGGAGGCTCTGTAATGGTGTGGGGCGTGTGCAGTTGGAGTGATGCGAGACCCTGATACGTCTAGATACGACTCTGACAGGTGACACGTACGTAAGTTTGTCCATTGTGCATTCCGACGAACTTGGCAATCCCAGAAAGACAATGCGACATCCCACGTTCAGAGTTACTACAGAGTGGCTCCAGGAACACTCTTCTGAGCTTAAACGCTTCCGCTGGCCACCAAACTCCCCAGACATGAACATTGTTGAGCATATCTGGGATGCCTTGCGACGTGCTGTTCAGAAGAGATCTCCACCCCCCTCGCACTCTAGCGGATTTTTAATAGCCCTACAGGGTTCATGGTATCAATTACCTCCAGCACTACTTCAGACATTAGTCGAGCCCATGCCACGTCGTGTTGTGGCACTTCTATGTGCTCGCGGGGGCCCTACAAGATATTAGCCAGGTTTACGAGTTCCTTTGGTTCTTCAGTGCACCCAAGAGTAACTATTCAGAGCGACCTTAGGTGGAATGACCAAGTAAAACGAACAGTAGGAAATCAGATGGCAGACTGAGAATCATGGGAAGAATCTTAAGGAAGTGTAACTCATCCGCGAAGGAAGTGATTACAAGGCTCTTTTTCAGTACTGTTCATCAGTCTGGGATCCTTACCAGATTGGACGGATATATGAGATACAGAAGATCCAACGACAAGCGGCGCGTTTCGTCACGGGATATTTTAGTCGGCACGAGAGCGTTACAGAACTGATCAACAAACTCCACTGGTAGACATTACAAGAGGGGTGTTGTGCATCACGGGGACGTTTACTATTGAAATTTCCGGTAAGAGTTGGACAACATATTACTTCCTCCCACAAGCATCTCGCCTAATGACAATGAAGAGAAAATTCAAAAAATTACAGCCAATATAGACGCTTACCGACAATCATTCATCAGACGAGCCATTCGCGAGTGGAACAGAATGGGGGGGGGGGAGGAAGGGGGAAGGGGGGGGGACCAGTTAATGGTATCAGAAGTACCCTCCGACTCACACCATTACGTGACTTGCGGAGAATCATGTAGAGTTAGCTATAATGGAAGCCGCGTGGAGGAAATAAGAAGTAAAATAGCTATGAGTAGAAGATCTATTGAAAAGGTGAGAAGTTTGTTGGTAGCAATATGAAACCAGGTAAAATTAAGAAAGAGATTCACGAAGTGTTTTGTCTGATGTGTAATATTTGAAGGGAGTGAATCATAGTCATTTAAAACTAAAGAAGGAAAAAATACTCTTTTAGCTTTCAACTGCGGTTGTGGAAATAAGCTAAAAAGGAAAGTGGGTTCACAGAATGCCGAATTAAGAAACACTTCTAAGAACAGGAGAGGAAAGAAAACTATTGGGCATGATAATAATGAGCAAAACATCTTGGCTGGGACTCGACAGTTCGACGTCTGAACATAATAAATTAAGGTGAGTTCTCAATAAAAACAATTGAGAACTCACTCTGTTATTTCATGTACTTCAAATAGTTTACCTCAGACGTTCAGTCCCCCTCCGTAACCAAGTGGTCAACGCCACAGACCATTATCCTGGAGACGTCGGTTCTATCCTCCATACTGCCAGGGATTTTTCCTTGGTGGGAGGACTGGACCGGTGTGCACTCAGCCTCGTGAAGCCAATTGAGGAGCTGCTCGAATGAGAGGTAGCTGCTCCAGGGTCGTAAGCTCGACAACGGCTGTGAGTGTGATATACTGAGCCCTTGCCCCTCCATACTGCATCCGATGACAGATGTCTGGAGATGTCACGATGGTCGGGCAGTTATCGAGTGGTTTTCAGGACCTGATCTAATCGCGTTGTTTCCTTTTTTTTTTACCTTAAATGTTACCGAGTTCTTACGTGGAAATCCGCCGACGAAATTAATGTCATTGAGAAGGATGTCCCTCTTCCCTAGAGTTAATCTCGTCGTATTTGGTGCACTATTTTTTATTTTGTTATTTAACTCCATCTCCCAGGCGATGAAATAATTTCTGAAATCTACCTATCAAGTGTATCCTACTCCACCTCTTCCGAGCAGATTGCTGGTTCCAGTCTACATTATCCCTGCATAACTGCAATCTTACTCGCCTCGTACCATCGTTATGTCCTCTCTTGAACCTTCCCAGTAATCAACACAGATCTTTTTTATATCATTTCCTGTCTAATGCCAGCTGTATTCAAACACATTCCCTAGATATTGTTGCAGAGTCTACGCCATCATTCTCACAGAATTCAAGGCTAGATTCATCAGCAAAATTTCACCAAGCTTCAGATGATTGTTTTTATTCTTGTCTGTATATTTTCCATTGTTTTATTAAAAATACTAAAGAGGGCTGACATGGTCACTGCAGTACGTCCCCTACATCTCCATCTGCATCCCCATCTTTATTCACTGCCAGAGAAAGAAGCGAGGCATCATGGTGTGGGGAGCGATCTCCTACACTGGCCGTACACCACTGGTGATCGTCGAGGGGACACTGAATAGTGCACGGTACATCCAAACCGTCATCGAACCCATCGTTCTACCATTCCTAGACCGGCAAGGGAACTTGCTGTTCCAACAGGACAATGCACGTCCGCATGTATTCCGTGCCACCCAACGTGCTCTAGAAGGTGTAAGTCAACTACCCTGGCCAGCAAGATCTCCGGATCTGTCCCCCATTGAGCATGTTTGGATGAAGCGTCGTCTCACGCGGTCTGCACGTCCAGCACGAACGCTGGTCCAACTGAGGCGCCAGGTGGAAATGGCATGGCAAGCCGTTCCACAGGACTACATCCAGCATCTCTACGATCGTCTCCATGGGAGAATAGCAGCCTGCATTGCTGCGAAAGGTGTATATACACTGTACTAGTGCCGACATTGTGCATGCTCTGTTGCCTGTGTCTATGTGCCTGTGGTTCTGTCAGTGTGATCATGTGATGTATCTGACCCCAGGAATGTGTCAATAAAGTTTCCCCTTCCTGGGACAATGAATTCACGGTGTTCATATTTCAATTTCCAGGAGTGTATTTACGACGGCCATAACAACTCTGACACCTGCAGAAGTCCATACATCCTGGCCATATGAGGGACAACGACATACTGATGAGTAGGTTCATATTGCCAAGAGTTTTATAAATCTGACTGGACTTCCTAATTACAGTAGTAGCACGACATAACACCTCAGTCCATAAATTATCAAAATTTGATTTTATTCTGTTATTGTTGCATCAACATCATATTTCAATAGTGGTACAAGTCCATTTTTGTTCATTTTGAGATACAGAGTCCTAAAGTTAAATGAGTACTGAAAAATCTGCAGATGAGATATCAGAAATATTCAATCATACGACTACTTGCTAGAGATGAACCTTTCTTTTTTGTTTGTTTGGGTCATTAATTTCAGAAGCATTATAGGCAGAAAAGTAGAGTTAATGGACTTGTACCACTATTGAAATAAGCCATATCTCTCAGCGCATGAAGTTCCATTTGGTTGCCTCCTCTCCTTCTGGGTTCTTCATTTTATTTGTCAGGCCACTGCACAGTGCATGCCAGAGCTTATTTCTAAAGTATTATCTATTTTCTCTCCTATTTCATTCGCCTATTGAACGAAAGAAAAAAGATTCTCCTTGTGGCTCTGCAATTGCAGGAGAATGGCCACACACTCTTCTCGGATACAGCTTTTCTAAATTTATTCAACTTGGTTCCTCAAGAATCACAAGGTCTTTTATCCAAGGATTTCCATTTCATTTTCCTGAGTATCTGTGCCACTCTTTGGAATGGGCTATACCGACCAGTTACGATGTTAGCAACGCGTTACTGAATTCGGTCGATGTCTATTTTTTTTTATTTTTATTTTTTTTTCTGTATTGAATTTCAATTCCCCCCGAAGGGGGGCGGGCTGGCAGCAGCTTAGCATGCCGCTCTTCAGCCTACAGACTTTATGAGAAATATGAAGAGAATAAATAATAAAAACAGGCGATAAAATCGGAGACTTAAAGAGTAACATGGTGAAAAGAAATCGTGGAACTTAAAACAAAGAACAGAGGGACGATGTAGCTAATAAAATACATACGAAGCAGACAGGTAAAACAATAGACAGACAATTAAAAAAAGAACACGGTGACAGTCTGGATTCTGTTCGCAAAAGACATAAAATGCACACCTAGCGACAGCATGGTGTCCGTTCGCAACACGAGAAAGACGAACAACACTGAATAGTCACTGGAACACCGCACGAAAAAGTTGGCAAATGCGACACACCACAGCTGAGAGCAGGTGGGGGGAAACCGGACAGATGAGGGGAAAACAAAAAAAGGGGGGAAAGGAGAGAAAAAGCGAAGAGGAGAACCGGGATAGGAGCTGATGGAGGAGGAGGACCCATAAGAGGGGTGGGGGGCAGACGCGACAGGGAGTGGGGTAGGCAGAGGAGGGGAATACAAAAGGACTTGGGGGGGAGAAGGGAGGTTGGGAGAGGTTTAGTGGGGAGAAAACAGGACAGAATGGGGGGAAGAGGGAGCCCAGGGAAAGGACAGAGGAAAGGAGGGGGAGTGAGGATCAGAGTTGATAGGAGGGATAAATGGAGGGAGAGAGGGCATCATCCGGGAGGGGGAGTTGACGGAAGCCACCTTGGGAAAGGAGATGAAGGTTGCAGAGATGGAGGGTAGGGGGGACACAATGGGGAAGACGTGGCAGGGGGCGGGGATGGGAGAGGAGAGGAGCAACCAGGGGGTGAGGAGGTGCAAGACGGCGGGAGGTGTAAAGGATGCGGATATGTTTGAGGAATAAGAGCAGATGGGGGAAAGGAATGAGATCATACAGGATCCGCGTGGGGGACGGGAGGCGGATTCGGAAGGCGAGGAGAAGTGCATGATGCTCAAGGATCTGGAGGGACTTATAGAATTGGGGGGGGGCAGATATCCAGGCAGGACTGGCATAACAGAGGATGGGACAGATTAAGGATTTATAGGTGTGGAGGATGGTAGAGGGGTGCAACCCCCACGTCCGGCCAGAGAGGAGTTTGAGGAGTCAGAGGCGGTTGTGGGCTTTGGATTGGATGGAGCGGAGATGAGAGATCCAGGTGAGGTGTCGGTCAGTGGTGAGGCCAAGGTAGGTGAGGGTGGGGGTGAGGCGGACAGGACATGCGCAAACAGTAAGGGAGAAATCCAGGAGCTGGAAGGAGCGAGTGGTACGACCTACGATGATTGCCTGGGTCTTGGAAGGATTGAGTTTTAGGAGCCACTGGTTACACCATGCAGCAAAAAGGTCAAGGTGAGTCTGGAGAAGGCGTTGGGACTGTTGGAGGGTAGGAGTGAGGGCGAGGAATGTGGTGTCATCAGCATATTGCAAGAGGTGTACTGGAGGGGGGGGGGTTGGGGCATATCCGGGTAGAGAAGAGGGGAGAGGACAGAGCCCTGGGGCACACCTGCAGAGGGGTAGAAGGTGTGGGAATTGGCATTATGGATGGTAACATAGGAGGGGCGGTGGGAGAGGAAGGAGGCCACCAGACGGATGTAGTTGATAGGAAGGGCGTAGGTTTGGAGTTTAAACAGGAGACCGGGATGCCAGACACGGTCGTAGGCCTTTTTGAGGTCAAGGGAGACAAAAATGGCGGAACGACGGGAGTTAAGCTGGTGGGAGAGGAGATGAGTGAGGCGGAGGAGTTGGTCATCAGCAGAGAAGGAAGGTCGAAAGCCACATTGGGTGTTTGGGAGGAGGTGGTGTTGGCGGAGGTGGTGATGGATGCGCCGGGAAAGGATGGATTCCAAGAGCTTGCTGAACACCGATGTGAGACAGATAGGACGATAGGAAGAGGCATCAGATGGAGGCTTGTTGGGTTTGGAGAACATCAGGATACGGGAGGTTTTCCACAGGTCGGGATAGAAGCCAGTGGCAAGGATGACATTGTAGATGGTGGCAAGGAGTGAAAGGAAGGAGGGAGGGCAGTGTTTGAGGTGGCGGTAGGTAATGCAGTCGTGGCCGGGAGCAGTGTTGCGTTTAGTGCGGAGTGTGAGGCTGATGTCCTGTGTAGTGATGGGAGTGTTAAGTTCAGATGGTAGGGTGTGGCCCAAGTACTGGAAGCTAGGAGCAAGGGGAGGAACAGAGGTGTTCGTACAGTCCATGACATCAGGGAAGAGGGAATAATCAAAGTGGGGATCAACGGGGATGGAAAAAACATCAGAGAGGTGGGAGGCAAAGTGGTTGGCCTTACTAAGGTTGTCAGGAAAGGGATGGTCATTAAGGAGGAGAGGGTACTGGGGGGTGGGGCGGGTCCCAGTGAGGCGGTGGAAAGCAGACCAATACTTGGAAGAGTTTATGGAGAGCGTGGTGTTGAGGTGTGTACATGTCTGGCGCCAGGCACGGCGTTTCTTCGCAGTAAGCAGGTTGCGGATGTGTCGTTGTACTCGCCGGTGGCGGGTAAGTGTATCCCGGTCACAAGTGCGGAGAAAAGAGCGGTAGAGGCGGAGGGACTCTTAAAGCAGAAGGACGGCCTGTGGAGGCAGGGCGGGGCGGTGAGGGTGGATGGCTTTGGTGGGGATATGAGTGGCGACGGCGTCAGACAAGGTCTGGTGCAGGAAGGCAGCAGTGCGAGAGATGTCATCTGGAGATTGGAGGGTAAGGTCGTGGCCGTCAACCTGGGTGTGGATGGAGTCCCGGTAGGCATCCCAGTTGGCACAGGAGTAATCATGGACAAGTTTAGGAGGGACGTCAGGGCGGGGAGCATTGCGGGGATGGCGACCATTAGAGATAGTGAGGAGAACAGGAGCATGGTCACTGCCAATGAGGTCAAGGACATCTGCGGTGATGCGCCCAAGGAGGTTGGGAGAGGCAAGGACCACATCAGGAGTGGTGTTGGATTTGGGTCGGGTGTGCTGAGGCAGCAGAACCAGGTCGCCCTGGAGAGTGGTGAGAAACTGATGCCACCACTGGAGGTCAGCAGGATCACGGCTGTGGATATTGAGGTCGGCGGCAAGCACGTAGGTGGAGAAGGTGCGGTCAATGTGGGCCAGGAAATCGTATGGGATGGGGGTGCGAGGGCAGACATAAATGGTGGCACGTGATGGTAAGGGTGGGGAAGAAGAGGCTGAGGGTGAGATGCTCGGCAGGACTGTTAACGAGAGGTTGGGGCTGGACAGGGAGGTGCTTGAGGTGACCTATAGCAACTCCGCCACGCGCCATAGGGTACGGATTATCGGTGCGGTGTAGGGTGTAAGGAGCCGTGGAGATGGAGATACGGGGTTGAAGGAAGGTTTCATTTAGGACGAAGGCATCCACGCGGTGCTTTACGGAGGGTGTGGAGGAAGAGGAGTTTGTGGGTGGGCAGGGAGCGAATGTTGTGGTACAGGATACGGTAGGGTTGTTGTACCATGGGAGGGGAGAGTTAGACGAGGGTGGTGATGGGGGTGAAGGTGAAGTGGGCCTGGTTGTGGGAGTATGTGGCATAGGTGGTCAGATGGAAGATCGAACGGCCAACGAGGGCGATTTGGGAAAGAGTGTGTGAGCGCTGGAAGGGGTGGATGTTTTGGAGCACAATGGTGGTGAAACGGATGATGTCCTCGGCAGTAGGGGGAGGGCGGAGCGAGTTGTTGGGGTGGATGGGGTCATCAACAGGACGGACGGGGTCGGTGAGCTCAGGGGTGACTGGTGGAGGTTTCGCTTTACACTTCGAGGAGTAGGTAGGATGTGGTTCGTTGCAAGTGTTGCAGGAGGGGGGAGAGGTGAGGTTGGGGCAATTCCTGAGGAAGTGTGAGGCTTTGCAGTGGGGACAAGTAGGAGGGTTCTTGCAGGCAGAGGTAACGTGGTCGTTGTAGGTGAGACAGCGTTGGCAGCGGTAGGATTGGACTGGGGAACGTGAGGGGTCCACCTTATGGCGCTGATTGTAGGTGAGGGCTCCCTCGGTGAGGAGGCGGTCAATGGAGGAGGAGGATTCGGTGAATATCCGCATGAGAAAAGTCGGCCCGGCATCAGTGAAGATGCGATGGGCTGAGCGGATTTCAATGTCGGGCCAGGAGTTGAGTTCCGCCAACACCTCAGCCTCCGTGATCAAGGGGCTAAGCTTCGTGATCAGTCGATGTCTACTGCTCACCTGTTTTATAAGGACTGCAAACAATGAAAAAACACTCGAGAATTGATCGAACTGTCGTCTTGTATGCGATTTACTTTACAGATGCACTGCCCTTTCCTAGACCCCAACCAGTACATCTAAGTTTTCGAATCGTCTTTAAGGACCCAAGTTTACTTGTGGCTCACGTGCCATTTGTTACAGACGGATCTCAAAATAACTCAAGTATACTATATGCTGTCTGTAGATGCCATCTGCTGCGATGTATTGTAGCCACATTGTCTCGGCAAAACACAAAAAGGGCTTCAAAGCGTGCAGGCCGAACACAGAAAGCATGTAGATACAGGAACCACCGATATAACAGTTGTAAATTGTTGTAGCTGTGTTTGGACAGCACCAGAGCTACAAACTCTAATAGAAAGCACTGATGCTCAAATCGTTATAGGCACTGAAAGTTGGCTAAGGCCGGAGATAAGTTCAATTGAAATTTTTTGCGAAGAGCCTAAACGTGTTCCGAAATAATAGGCTAAACACAGTTGGAGGTGACGTTTTTGCTGCTGTTAGAAGTAGTTTATCTTATCGCGAAATGTAAGTACAGGGTGCGGCAGAACCGACTAAGCAGTTTCTATCGATTGCCGCTGGGGCTGTGGTAGGTGTAGGCAGTTGCACAGGGTCTGCCTTTGTTCAGTCGTTACCCCAGTGACCAACATGGTCTGGACTGGTGCACATCGTGGTTTTGCCGTTGTAGGCTGTATAGGGTTTTTATTGGTAACGCCATGTGGCGCTCTGTATGAAAATCACTGGCTGTGCTGTGTGCAGTCTGTGGCTGGTTTGCATTGTTGTTGGCTATTGTAGTGTTGGGCAGTTGGCTGTTAACAGCGCGTAGCGTTGCGCAGTTGGAGGTGAGCCGCCAGCAGTGGTGGATGTGGGGAGAGAAATGGCAGTGTTTTGAGAGCGGATGATCTGGACGTGTGTCCATCAGAAACAGTACATTTGTAAGAATGGATGTCATGAACTGCTATATATATTATGACTTTTGAACACTATTAAGGTAAATACATTGTTTGTTCTCTATCAAAATCTTTCATTTTCTAACTATGCCTATAAGTAGTTAGTGCCTTCAGTAGTTAGAATCTTTTATTTAGCTGGCAGTAGTGGCGCTCGCTGTATTGCAGTAGCTTGAGTAACGAAGATTTTTGTGAGGTAAGTGATCTGTGAAAGGTATAGGTTAATGTTAGTCAGGGCCATTTTTGTAGGAATTATTGAAAGTCAGATTCCGTTGCGCTAAAAATATTGTGTGTCAGTTTAAGCACAGTCATGTATAATTTTTCTAAGGGGACGTTTCACCGTTCGCGCTTATTATGAAAACAACAGATCTGTGAGCCGGCCGCGGTGGTCTCGCGGTTCTAGGCGCGCAGTCCGGAACCGTGGGACTGCTACGGTCGCAGGTTCGAATCCTGCCTCTGGCATGGATGTGTGTGATGTCCTTAGGTTAGTTGGATTTAAGTAGTTCTCAGTTCTAGGGGACTGATAACCACAGCAGTTGAGTCCCATAGTGCTCAGAGCCATTTTTGAACAGATCTGTGATCCACACATAACGAGCTTTTCGGCGACAGTTCAACATTCCACGCAACAATGCCGTCTTAATGCAAACACAATTCGGTCCTGGGTTCGCCAGTTGGAGGAAACTGGTAGCACACTAAGAGTAGATACAGATGGCCGACGCAGATCCATCAGAACGCCAGAAAATGTGCAGTGGGTGAGAACAGCAGTTCAACAATCGCCGCAACGTTCAGCTCGACGACATGCTGTTGCATTGGGGATTTCAGACCCGAGTTTGAGAAGGGTTCTGCAATGCGATTTTAAGTTCCATCCTTTCAAAATAATGATTGCTCAAGAAATTCGCTCAGCAGGCTACGCCAAATGTTTTCTCAGATCCCTCCGAATACAGCGTTCTTCAGCAGTGACGAGGCACATTTTCATGGTTCAAATGGCTCTGAGCACTATGGGACTTAACATCTGAGGTCATCAGTCTCCTAGAACTACTTAAACCTAACTAACCTAAGGACGACACACACATCCGTGCCCGAGGCACGATTCGAACCTGCGACCGTAGCAGTCGCGCGCTTCCGGACTGAAGCGTCTAGAACCGCTCGGCCACCGCGGCTGGCCACATTTTCGTCTTAGTGGGTGCGTGAATAAGCAAAACTTTCGCTACTGGGCTGAAAATAACCCCCGAATTATTCATGAACGCAACATTCTCCTGAAGTGCCAGTGTGGTGTGGCATATTACAATTTGGCGTGGTGGGCCCTCATATTTTTGAGGAGGGAGGAGTGATCGTGGCAGTGAATTCCACACGCTATGTTTCAATGTTGCAAAATTTTCTGCAACCCAGAATGAACGAGATTGTTGAAGAACATGGTTCCAAAGGGATGGAGCTACGGCTCACACAGCTCGAATTTCACTTGATGTTTCGGAGAAATGTTTCCGGGACGCCTCGTCTCTTTGAGGGGTGATGTCGGGTAGCCTGCGCGGTCACCAGATTTGAGCATTTGTGACTACTTTCTTTGGGGATATCTAAAGGAAAAGGTTTTCAAGCGCCGCCCTCACACCCTACCAGAGTTAAAAGAGCGGATTATTGACGAAGTGAATGCCATACCCCGCGATATGTAAGCAAGAGCTGCTCGAAATCTCAGGGATCGTCTACAACATTGTATTGATGCTAAAGGCCGCCATATTGAGGACATTATTTTCAAAACTAAATGAATGTAAAATGGTATATTATACTAATTTTTCTCTATACATCCAGATTTACTTTTTATTGCTCCTTAAAACTGCTTAGTCGGTTCTGCTGCACCCTGTAGATAGTTCCTGTGAGTTAGTACGGGCAGAGGCCATTCTTGGCAACCGGAATAAAATAATAAATGGATCGTTTTACCGACATCCCTATTCAGATGATGCAATTGCTGAAAGATGTTTGGACAACTTGGTTGTGATATAAATTAACTTAGTATTAAGAAGAGTCTAAATCACGTTATTTTATTTATTTAGTGCCGACCGGTTTCAGCCCATCGCAGGGGCCATCTTCAGGGCGAACATATGGTCGACTGCGGGTGGCGTCACATCTATCGAGGTCTCCTGCCACACCTTGGTAGACGTGACGTCACCAGCAGTCGACCATTTGTTCGCACTAAATAAATAAAAAAACGCGATTAAGACTGTTTTCTTAATACTAAATTGCTGAAAGGTATAAGGAAACGTGAGTTTAATTCCAAATATGTACCCAACTCATACAATTATAGTTGGTGGTGACTTTTATTTAGTCTCGATATGTTGGCAAAACATATGTTTAAATCCGGAGGTACGCATAACACATCACCCGAAATTGTGCTAAACGCATTCTGTGAAAATTATTTCTAGCAGTTAACTCATGAGCCAACGCGAATAGTAAACGGTTGTGATAACCAACTTGACCTCTTAGCAACAATTAATCCTGAGTTAATAAAGAGCATCAAGACGGATACAGAGAATAGTGAACACAGGGTTGTCGAAGCGAGATTGTATATTGTAACCCCCAAATCCTCCCAAAAACGAAAAATATACCCATTCGAAAAAGCAGATAAAAATTCACTTGACGCCTTTCTGAGAGACAATCTCCACTCCTTCCAGATGAACGATGTAAGTGTAGACCAGTTGCGGCTTGAATTCAAAGAAATAATATCGGCAGCAATTGAGAGATTTATCCCAAATAAATTAACAAACGACGGATCTGGTCCTCCTTGGTATACAAAACCAGAACACTGTTGCAGAAATTTAAACGGACGCAAAATCTCCAGGCTTGACAGTCTTTTACAGAAGCTCGAAATTTAGCGCGGACTTCAATGTGAGGTTCTTATAATAGTTTCCACAACGAAACTTTGTCTCGAAACCTGCAGAGAATCCAAAGAGATTTTGCCCGTATGTGAAGTATGCTAACAGTAAGACACAATCAATGCTTTTTTGCGCGATAGCAATGGAAATACTATCGACGACAGTGCTGCCAAAGCAGAGTTACTAAACACAGCGTTCCGAAATTTCTTCACCAAAGAGCAGAAGTAAATATTCCAGAATTCGAATCAAGAAGAGCTGCAAAGATGCGTAACGTAGAAATAGATATCCTCAGAGTAGTGAAACAACTTAAATCACATAACAAAAGCAAGTCTTCCGGTCCAGACTGTATACTTGTTGGGTTCCTTTCAGAGTACGCTGATACAATAGCTCCATACTTAACAACTATATACAAGCGTTCGCTCGACGAAAGATCCGCACCAAAAGACTGGAAAGTTGCACAGGTCACACCAATACTCAAGAAAGGTAGTAGAGATAATCTACTAAATTACAGGCCCGTATCATTAACGTCAATATGCAGCAGGATTTTGGAACATATATCGTATTCCAACATTATTGCATTACCTCGAAGAGAGCGGTCTATTGACAGACACTCAACACGAATTTAGAAAACATCGTTCTTCTGAAACACAACTAACTATTTACTCACACGAAGTGCTGAGTTCTATTGACAAGGGATTTCAAATTGATTCCGTATTTCTAGATTTCCAGAAGTCTTTTGACACTGTACCACACAAGCGACTTGTAGTGAAATTGCTTGCTTATGGAATATCGTCTCAGTTATCTGACTTGATTCATGATTTCCTGCCAGAGAGCTCACAGTTCGTAGTAACTGGTGGAAAGTCATCGAGCAAAACAGAAGTGATTTATGGCTTTCTCAGAGGTAGTGCTATAGGCCCTTTCGTGTTCCTTATCTACATAAACGATTTAGGAGACAATCTGAGTAGCCGTCTTAGCTTATTTGCGTATGCTGCTGTCGTTTATCAACTAATAAAGTCGTCAGAAGATTCTAACAAGTTGCAAAAGGATTTAGAAAAGATATCTGTATTGTGTAAAAATTCGAAATCGACCCTAAATAACGAAAAGTGTGAGGTCATCCACATGAATGCTAAAAGGAATCCGTTAAACTTCATTTACACGATACATCACTCAAATATAAAGGCCGTAAATTCAACTAAATACATAGGAATTACAACTACGAACACATAGAAAAAGTTGTGGGGAAGGCTAACCAAAGACTGCGTTTTACTGGCAGGACACTTGGAAAATGTGACAGATCTACTAAAGAGACTGCCTACATTACGCTTGTCCGTCCTCTAATAGAATATTGCTGTGCGGTGTGGGATCCTTACCAGTTAGGACTGACGGAGTGCACGAAGAAAGTTCAAAGAAGGGCTTCACGTTTTGTGTTATCACGAAATAGGGGAGAGAGTGTCACTGAAATGATACAGGATTTGGGGTGGACATCATTAAAACAAAGGCGTTTTTTGTTACGACGGAAACTTCTCACGAAATTTGAATCACCTACTTTCACCTTCGAATGCGAAAATATTTTGTTGACGCCGACTTACATACGAAGGAACGATCATCATAATAAAATGAGGGAAATCAGAGCCCGCACGAAAAGATATAGGTGATCGTTTCTTCCGCACTGTACGAGATTGGAATAATAAAGAATTATTGGGTAGATGACCAGATGAACCCTCCGCCAGGCACTTAAATGTGATTTGCAGAGTATCCATGAAGATGTAGATATATTTAGGTGGTCACCTCTTTAATCAATGTGTCATACTTGATTGCCTTCATGTACTTTCACTTATCGAGCATTTTGATTGTATTTTTATGTATCAAATACCTTCTATTTGAACACGTTTTTATTAATGTAGGTCGCATTCTTGTCTGTTTGTTCGGTACAAATTTTGAAATTGATTTTAAACTCACTTTCCAATTAGGTAGAGAGTTGAAACTTTCCACGTAACTGACAACTGAATGAATGACAATGCAATATTAACCAGCTTTCGTGTCTAGTGTATGGCGGAGGGTACTTTGCGTAGCATTGAGGACGAATGCAGCGACAGTGACATGATTAGTTCTGTAAAGAAGCATAAGGCGGCAATATTATCAAGTAATTCCGACAATAACTATGAAGCTGATTAAATATCTTCAACATTTCACGGCCCTGTCAGCAACTGTGTAAATATTAATTTTAATTTTAATAATTAACAGCCTCAGTTGCAACGCTTACCTTGAATTTACCTAGGTTTCAGTCGGGAAAACCCAACCTTCTTAAGAATAACAGTACCTACCGTTTGTCCATAGTGGACATCGTCAAGCTAAAACTACAAATCCATAAATCATCGTCAGACTATAAAACTTATCTGGAACTCCCTCGGCCACACTTCGCGACCGCGATGCGGCAGCCACTAGTACCAACAACTCCAGTGCCATGAAAAGATGGCCTAAATTTCTCAGTTGAGGATTCATAGCACGGACAGCTCAATCGAGGTGGTACCATAGATTTAAGACTGGGTTTTAATCCGGGGAGTTCCGTAGACAGGGTTGTTGTTGTTGTTATGGTCTTCAGTCCAGAGACTGATTTGATGCAACTTTCCATTCTCTATCCTGTGCAAGGTTCTTCATCTCCCAGTACCTACTGCAACCTATATCCTTCTGAATGCGTTTAGTGTATTCATCTCATGGTGTCCCTCTGCGATTTTTACCCTCCACGCTGCCCTCCAATACTAAATTGGTGATCCCTTGATGCCTCAGAATATGCCCTACCAACCGATCCCTTCTTCTTGTCAAGCTGTGCCACAAATTTCTCTTCTCTCCAGTTCTATTCAATACCTCCTCATTAGTTATGTGATCTACCCATCTAATCTTCAGCATTCTTCTGTAGCACCACGTTTCGAAAGCTTCTTGTCTAAACTATTTATCGTCCACGTTTCACTTTCATACATGGCTACACTCCATACAAATACTTTCAAAAACGACTTCCTGACACTTAAATCTGTACTCGATGTTAACAAATTTCTCTTCTTCAGAAACGCTTTCGTTGCCATTGCCAGTCTACATTTTATGTCCTCTCTGCTTCGACCATCATCAGTTATTTTGCTCCCCAAATAGCAAAACTTATTTAATACTTTAAGCGTCTCATTTCCTAATCTAAATCCTTCAGCATCACCCCATTTAATTCGACCACATTCCATTATTCTCGTTTTGCTTTTGTTGATGTTCATCTTATATCCTCCTTTCAATACCATGTCCATTTCGTTCAGCCGCTCTTCCAGGTCCTTTGGTGTCTCTGACAGAATTACAATATCATCGGCAAACCTCAGAGTTTTTATTTCTTCTCTATGGATTTTAATTCCTACTCCAAATTTTTCTTTTGTTTCCTTTACTGCTTTCTCAGTATACAGATTGAATAACATCGGGGAGAGGCTACAACCCTGTCTCACTCCCTTCCCAACCACTGCTTCCCTTTCATGTCCCTCGACTCTTATAGCTGCCATCTGGTTTCTGTACAAATTGTAAACAGCCTTTCGCTCCCTGTATTTTACCCCTTTTACCTTCAGAATTTGGAAGAGAGTATCCCAGTCAACATTGTCGAAAGCTTTCTCTAAGTCTACAAATGCTAGAAACGTAGGTTTGCCTTTCCTTAATCTATTTTCTAAGATAAGTCGTAGGGTCAGTATTGCCTCTCGTGTTCAAACATTTCTACGGAACCGAAACTGATCTTCCCCACGGTCGGCTTCTACCAGTTTTTCCATTCGTCTGTAAAGAATTCTTGTTAGTATTTTGCAGCAGTGGCAATACAGGGTAATACAGTAAAATCATCCTGATCCTCTTCAAACCACGTACATACACGGTGAACTGTGTTACATGTTGTGTTGTCCTCCTGATGTATCCCGTCATGCTGAGGAAAAACCAACTGCAAGTAAGGGTGGAGATGCCCGCCTGGTTAGCCGAGCAGTCTGACGCACGGCCTTCCGGGCGGGAAGGAGCGCCTGGTCCCCGGCACGAATCCGCCTGGCGGCCTTGTGTTGAGGTCCGGTGAGCCAGCCGGACTGTGGATGGTTTTTAGGCGGTTTTCCAGCTGCCTCGACGAATGCGGGCTGGTTTCCCTTATTCCACCTCAGCTACACTATGTCGGCGATTGTTGCGCAAACAGGTTCTCCATGTACGCATACACCACCACTACTCTACCACGCAAACATAGGGGTTACATTCGTCTGGTGCGAGACGCTCCCTGGGGGGTCCACCGGGGGCCGAACTGCACAATAACCCTGGGTTCGGTGTGGGGCGGCGGAGGGGTGAAGTGGACTGCGGTAATCGTCATGGGGTTGTGGACCACTGCAGCTGCGGTGGGGACAGATCCTCTCCGTCGTTTGGTTCAAATGGCTCTGAGCACTATGGGACTTAACTTCTAAGGTCATCAGTCGCCTAGAACTTAGAACTACTTAAACCTAACTAACCTAAGGACATCACACACTTCCATGCCCGAGGCATGATTCGAACCTGCGACCGTAGCGGTCGCGCAGTTCCAGACTGTAGCGCCTAGAACAGCTCGGCCACTCCCGCCGGCTTCTCCGTCGTTTCAAGGTCCCCGGTTCACATACAATACCAGACATACAAAGGGTGGAGATGTCCCCCAAAGATAGATGTATAGTTGCGTTGATCCATTGCGCCTTCCAGAATGACTAAATCACCTGGGCAATGCCACGAAAACATTTTACAGACCATAACCCTCCCTCCTCGAGCTTGGACCCTTCTGACAACTGCTGCAGGCATCTACTTTCAGACGTTTGTCACTGTACATGCCAACAGCCATCTGTCCAAAGGAGCATAAAATGTGATTTATTTGGAAAGGCCACCTTTCAGAATTCATGGACGTCCGGTTGTGGTACTGGCATGCAAATACCAGCTTCTGTCCTTGATTAACAGCAGTCAGCATGGAAGCATGAACCAGGTGCCTTCTGTGGAGGCTCATACACAGTAATGTCCGCTGAACAGTCGTTGAGGAGAAACTGTTGGTAGCCCCTTGATCCATCTGGGCGGCCAGTTACTGAAAAGCTGTCTGTCTATTCGTCTGTACATATCTCTGCAGCCATCGTTCACCCCTGTCACTTATTGCCTTTGGTACACCACAGTTGCCTCTGTGCTGGTTTCAGATAGCGCCATATTGCCATGCAAAGTATACGAGGTGCGACAATAAAGTAATAAGGCTGATGTGAAAAAAAAAGTTGCTTACCGTTTTAGTCAAGTTTAGTGTTGTCTCCTTCACAGTAGCTCCCTTCTGATTGCACACACATTTTCCAGCGCTTCTGCCACTGATGGTAACGTTTCTGGAACTCATCTTCTGTAATATCCTCCAAGACTCTCGTCACAGCTTTTTGGACATCTTGTTTTGTTTGAAAATGGTGTCCCTTGACCGCCGTTGTGACTCTTGGACATAAAAAAAAGTCGCATGGAGCGATATCTGGCGAATAAGGTAGCTGTTGTTGAACTAAAATTTGTTTTGAGGTTAAAAATTGCTGTACTGACAGAGCAGCATGGGATGGCGCATTATCGTGATGCAGAATCCAATTATCAGCAATGTTGGCACCGGACACGAAGAACCCTTTTACGAAGTCTTTCTAAAATTTCTTTGTGGTAATATTGGTTAACTGGTTGTCCAGGAGGCACCCACTCTTTATGAACAATTCCCTTGGAATCAAAGAAGCACACAAGCATGCATTTGACTTTTGACTTTGACATGCGAGCTTATTTTGGTCTGGGTGATCCCTCTGAGCACCATGGCGAACTTTGGAGTTTTGTCTCTGGATCGTACTGAAAAAACCAACTTTCACCACCAGTGATAACACGGCTCTGAACTGATTTCCGTTTGCTCTCACAGATCGGCTGCCACATTTTTCCATGTTTCTCGCTGTTGTGGTGTGAGATTTTTGGGGACGATTTTTGCACAAATCTTTCTCATACCAAGATCTTCAGTTATTATTAGATGAACCGTTTCTCAATTGATGTTCAGTTCTTCTGCAATCATTTTCAAGGATAATCTTCTATAAGATCGTACGAATTCACGCACCCTGGCCAAGTTGACATCTGTCCGTGAGGTTGATGGTCGTCCACTGCGGTCTTCATCTTCAACATTCGTTCTACCTTCACTAGACATTTATGCCAATGAAAAACTTGAGCTCTTGACATAACCTCCTCTCCAAAAGCCTTCCAAAGCTTACCGTAAGTTGTCGTCGCGTTTTCACCCAATTTAACGCAAAAAGAAATGTCATACCGTTTCGCAATATTATGCGGTTCCATTTCCGTGACGAGAGACACAAACACGTGTTAACTTATTAGAGCACAACTCACGACTGAGCTGTTGCATCAATGTGCCGCTTGGACTAGAAGCAGCTTATAGTCAGAGGTCAAAGATGTTGTGCGTACGCAAGCCTGCAGGGTTGCCACATCTTGCAAAGAAAATCAGTCTCATTACTTTATTGTCGCACCTCGTACATTGACCGCACTGGCATTCAAACAGTGTCCAAACTTAGCCATTTCGGAAATGCTCCCACCCTTGACCCAAAAGCTAATGACCGTGCCCTTTTGGAAGGCAGATAAGTTACTCCGTTTCGGTATTACGAGAACGACTGCCCTGTTTTCAGCATCCCCCCCCCCCCCCCCCCCCCCCCGATACGCTTTATGTACCCTGCACTGCCAGTGCTGCCACCTGCCGTCTGTTGGTGGTTATTGCACTTTGACTCTCGAAATAGGTGGTGACCTCATTAGTGTGACTGGACCACGTGTAAAGATCGCATATCTCTGCTAAACATAATTTGAAAAAACGTGGACATGACCTATTTTCCAACTCACCAATCCGTTATGGAGTCTCGTTTTCGATCCGCTCGAATATTTGACCAAAAATAAAAAAGACTTACCGAGGGAGGAGATGGCGTTGCCCAGGACGTTGGCGACGGGGAAGATGGTGAAGAAGACGCCGAAGAAGCGCACCTGGACGTCGTCGTCGCGCTGCCCGGCGAGGCTGGCGAAGCGGCGGGCGGCGGCGGTGAGGTAGGAGCACTTGGCGCACCAGAGCGGGCCGCCGCCCAGCCCCACCAGGGCCGCCGCCGGCAGCAGGGAGCCGCGCGTCGCCCAGAACTGCGCCGCCAGGTACGGCGTGTAGACCGCCATGCTCGCCACCAGCGTCCACTTGCAGCCCAGCCGCCTGCCAACAAGGGGCGGCGCTGCACTCTGTGCACTCGAAGGCAAAGCACTTGCATTGAAGTTATAAAGCCCGGCTTTATATCACAGGACTGGAAGCAGAGACTTGTGGTTTCTAATACAATATGCGTGAACTACACTACTGGCCGTTAAAATTGCTACACCAAGAAGAAATGCAGATGATAAACGTGTATTCATTGGACAAATATATTATGCTAGAACTGACATGTGACTACATTTTCACGCAGTTTGGATGCATAGATCCTGAGAAATAAGTACCCAGAATAACCACCTCCGGCCGTAATAACGGCCTTGATACACCTGGGCATTGAGTCAAAGAGAGCTTGCATGGCGTGTACAGGTACAGCTGCCCATGCAGCTTCAACACGATACCACAGTTATCGTTGGTGTATTGTGACGAGCCAATTACTCGGCCACCGTTGACCAGACGTTTTCAATTGGTGAGAGATCTGGAGAATGTGCTGGCAACGGCAGCAGTCGAACATTTTCTGTACCCAGAAAGGCCCGTACAGGGTCTGCAACATGCGGTCGTGCATTATCCTGCTGAAATGTAGGATTTTGCAGGGATCGAATGAAGGGCAGAGCTACGGGTCGTAACACATCTGAGATGTAACGTCCACTGTTCAAAGTGCCGTCATTGCGGACAAGAGGTGACCGAGACATGTAAACAATGGCACACCATGCCATCACGCCGGGTGATACGCCAGTATGGCGATAAAGAATACACGCTTCCAATGTGCGTTCACTGCGATGTCGCCAACAAGCATGCGACCATCATGATGCTGTAAACAGAAACTGGATTCATCCGAAAAAATGACGTTTTGCCATTCGTGCACCCACGTTCGTCGTTGAGTACACCATTACAGGCTCTCCTGTCTGTGATGCAGCATCAAGAGTAACCGCAGCCATGGTCTATGAGCTGACAGTCCATGCTGCTACAAACGTCGAACTGTTCGTGCAGATGGTTGTTTTCTTGCAAACGTCCCCATCTGTTGGCTCAGGGATCGAGACGTGGCTGCACGATCCGTTACAGCCATGTGGAGAAGATGCCTGTCATCTCGACTTCTAGTGATGCGAGGCCGTTGGGATCGAGCACGGCGTTCCGTATTACCCTCCTAAACCCACCGATTCCATATTCTGCTAACAGTCATTGGATCTCGACCAACGCGAGCAGCAATGTCGCGATACGATAAACCGCAATCGCGATAGGCTACAATCCGACCTTAATCATGTCGGAAACGTGATGGTACGCATTTCTTCTTCTTACCCGAGGCATCACAACAACGTTTGTCCAGGCAACGCCGGTCAACTGCTGTTTGTGTATGAGAAATCGGTTAGAAACTTTCCTCATGTCAGCACATTGTAGGTGTCGCCACCGGCGCCAACCTTGTGTGAATGCTCATAAAAGCATATCACAGCATCTTCTTCCTGTCGGTTAAATTTCACGTCTGTAGCACGTCATCTTCGTGTTGCAGCAATTTTAATGGCCAGTAGTGTAGTTGTGAATGCGTGACAGTTGGCAGCACTGTGCGGCGCACTGCGGCAGCGGCGAGAGTGAGAACCGTTTTTGATAATATTTCAAGAGGCAGTGTTTTCATTACAAGAACAGCGTGTAATCGTTCCTGTTCTCCATTTGTGTTGTGTGACACCAATTAAAATTCATCGCTACTTGAATGAAATGTGCGGTGATGGACTCACGAATGCTTTGAATGTATACTCGTGGGCGTAAAATTCAAAGGAGGCAGAGAAGGAAGAGAAGCGCAATCTGGTACCGCGCGCCGCGGAATTTGAATCCCCGCCAGACGTCATGGACGTCGGAGACCCCTAGGGGTCTCTGCATCATTGCGCCTCCTGGCCTGCATTTAGTGTGAGGGCGCCACAGTGGAACACTTGGTTCCAACAGCCAATAGCGGCGCCCCCGATAGAGTATTTAAGCGCCTGCCTCTCACTCAACCAGAGTCCACTGGTTACTACCCCGACCTGTGGAAAACCTCCCGTATCCTCATGTTCCTTAAACCTGGCAAACCGCCGTCCGCTGTCTCCTCCTACCGTCCCATCAGCCTTACCTCGGTCTTCAGCAAGGTCCTGGAATCTGTCCTCACCCGACGCATCCACCAGCATCTCCGCCAGTACCGCCTCCTTCCCATTACCCAGTGTGGCTTTCGACTGTCCTTCTCTTCCGACGACCTTCCCCTTCACCTCACTCGATCCTTTCCGAACATCTTAATTCCCGTCGCTCCGCAATCTTCCTCTCCCTGGACCTCGAACGTGCTTATGACCGCGTATGGAATTCCAATCTCTTCTTCAAGCTCCAAACCTTCGCCCTTCCCATTAACTACGTCCGTCTGATCGGCTCCTTTCTCTCCCGCCGTCCTTCCTATATCACCCTCCATAACTCAGATTCCTACACCTTTTTCCCCTCCGCCGGTGTGCCCCAAGGCTCCGTCCTCTCCCCCCTTCTGTACCTTTTGTACACGGCGGACATGCCGCCGCCGTCATCCCCCATCCACCTTCTCCAGTTTGCCGATGACACCGCCTTCCTTGCCCTTGCCCCCACCCTACAGCGCTCCCAACACCTTCTCCAATCCCATCTTGACCGGTTCACCGCTTGGTGCAACCAGTGGCTGCTCAAGGTCAATCCCTCCAAAACCCAGGCGATCATTGTAGGCAAAACCACCCCTTCCTTCCGCCTCCTTGATTTCTATCTCACCATCTATGGCCGTCCTATCGCCCTCACTCCCACCCTTAAGTACCTTGGCGTCACCCTCGACCGTCGCCTCTCCTTGACTCCCCACCTCCGGACAATCCAAGCGAAGGCACGCTCCCGACGCAGTCTCCTCAAGCTCCTCTCCGGCCGTACGTGGGGTCTGGACCCCTCCACCATCCTCCACACCTATAAATCCCTCATCCGCCCTATCCTTTGTTATGCGACCGCTACGGTCGCAGGTTCGAATCCTGTCTCGGGCATGGATGTGTGTGATGTCCTTAGGTTAGTTAGGTTTAATTAGTTCTAAGTTCTAGGGGACTGATGACCTCAGAAGTTAAGTCTCATAGTGCTCAGAGCCATTTGAACCATTTTTTTAAGGCGCCGTAACGGCTGTACGATACGTGAATGCCATCCTCCGACCGATAGTGCAACTATGTCGGTAGCGTATTAGCGAGGCATTCGTCTTCATGGACGACAATTCGCACCTCCATCGTGCACATGTTGTGAATGACTTCCTTCAGGATAACGACATCGCTCGACTAGAGTGGCCAGCATGTTCTCCAGAGATGAACCCTATTGAACATGCCTGGGATGGACTGGAAAGGGCTGTTTGTGAACGACGTAACCCACCAACCGCTCTGAGGGATCTACGCCGTTGAGGAGTGGGACAATCTGGACCAACAGTGCCTTGATGAACTTGTGGATAGTATGCCACGACGAATACAGGCATGCATTAGTGCAAGAGGACGTGCTGCTGGGTATTAGAGGTACAACAATCTGGACCACCACGACCACCACCTCTGAAGGTCTCGCTGTATGGTTGTACAAGATGCAATGTGTGGTTTTCATGAGCAACAAAAAGGGCGGAAATGATGTTTATGTTGCTCTCTATTACAATTTTCTGTTCAGGGCCAGAAACTCCCGGAACCAAGGTGATGCAAAACTTTTTTTGATCTGGGTGATTACAGATTCACAATTTTCTCATTTTTTTCTTTACTTCTACCGTGGAATGTTTGTTATAGACATATTTAATTCAAGAGCAAGTACCCCATAGGTTGTAACGAGTGAGTTTGCGATTATCAAAATATGTGACACAAATGGCCATATCTTTGGATTGCATTGAGTTAGAAGATTCACTTTTTTACACCGCGAAGAGACTGTAGACCTTAATATGTGACAAATTCCAACTTCATACGGACAGTCATACTGAGAGACAGACGCGGACAGACGGACAACAGAGTGATCGCATATGTTTCCCTTCTTACCGCAGAAAAAGACGTTATAAAACTCCACTTAAATATTACTGGCTCGTTTTCGCAGATATCTGCGACAAAATACTTGATTTACAGACTCAGGTTTGTTCTGCACATTACGCCGCTTCCGGACAAAGCATGGAAACATGTGAATTTATCTTGTACGTGGAGTGTTGTTGGAGAGAACAGTGTTGGATGGAGTATTTACTGCCACTGCTGCAGCAAGTGCGTCGTGTTTACGGTAGGTCGCCACACGGTAGGTAGACCTATCAACTTTTTAGTGGTAGCAGTAAAGCCAGTTATTTCTCGTATTGCAGCGTTCGTGGCACTCTCTCCTGAAAGGTAACCTTGTAGTAGCCACAAAGAACAGATAAAACTGTGTGAAACCGTTAGTAAGGTTTTATTATCTCTACACACTGAGCGTTGTACCAGTTGACTTCTCACAGGGGTTTGCTATATCTGAACTGCTGTACGATCTAATATTTCTATGCAGACGCAGAAGTGCCGTGACTTCCATTTTTGTGCTCAGTCGTTATTACTCGTAATTTTCTACATTCGCGTATCTTACAGTATGACTGTACAGCATAACTGCTTTGTGTTTTGTGTTAATAATAACCTGTAGTAATGTACTGGATATTTCAAGAATTATAATTAACATGGTCACTAAACGAGAAACGTATTACGGTTGATGGAAACGACATATGTGGAGGTGGAGCGAGGTTTAAACTGTCGTCCATCCACCCTCATTCAAGGTTTCGCATGACTTTCCTGAATCATTTCAAAGGATTGAGCCAATGAATTCTGGTCCCACTTTGGTCGGGATCTAGTTTCACCTCTTGTGACTTCCACATTGAAGGGGACGTTACACCATACACAAAACTGTCTGTTTTATAAAGATTCATTATTTTATCGTGAACAGGACGATTTCTTTGCCTTTCACGTTGCAGCAATTGTGTTAGCGGAGTGTTAAAATGCACCTATGGTATCATTCGTATTTGCATGCAAAACCATTGAACTGTGGGTAGTGACTATGGCAGATTTTAGTTTCAGAACTTGGCTGGGTGAGGGGGATGAGCGCTGGAGAACGGGACGGCAACCCAGAAACTACACTACTGGCCATTAAAATTGCTACATCACGAAGATGACGTGACACATGGCGAAATTTAACCGACAGGAAGAAGACACTGTGATATGCAAATGATTAGCCTTTCAGAGCATTCACACAAGTTTGGCGCCGGGTGACGACACCTACAACGTGCTGACATGAGGAAAGTTTCAACCGATTTCTCATAAACAAAGAGTAGTTGACCGGCGTTGCCTGGTGAAACGTTGTTGTGATGCCTCGTGTAAGGAGGAGAAATGCGTACCATCACGTTTCCGACTTTGATAATGGTCGGATTGTAGCCTACCGCGATTGCGGTTTATCGTACCGCGACATTGCTGCTCGCGTTGGTCGAGATCCAATGACTGTTAGCAGAATATGGAATCGGTGGGTTCAGGAGGGTAATACGGAACGCCGTGCTGGATCCCAACGGCCTCGTATCACTAGCAGTCGAGATGACAGGCATCTTATCCGAATGGCTGTAACGGATCGTGCAGCCACGTCTCGATCCCTGAGTCAACACATGGGGACGTTTGCAAGAAAACAATCATCTGCACGAAGAGTTCGACGACGTTTGTAGCAGCATGGACTATCAGCTTGGAGACCATTGCTGCGGTTACTCTTAACGCTGCATCACGGACAGGAACGCCTGCGATGTTGTACTCGACGACGAACCTGGGTGCACGAATGGCAAAACGTCATTTTTTCGGATGAATCCAGGTTCTGTGTAGAGCATCATGATAGTCGCATCCGTGTTTGGCGACATCGCGGTGAACGCACATTGGAAGCGTGTATTCGTCAGCGCCATACTGGCGTATCACCCGGCGTGATGGTATGGAGTGCCAATGGTTACACGTATCCGTCACCACTTGTTCGCATTGACGGCACTTTGAACAGTGGACGTTACGTTTCAGATGTGTTACGGCCCGTGGCTCTACCCTTCATTCGACCCCTGCGAAACCTTACATTTCAGCAGGATAATGCACGATCGCATGTTGCAGGTCCTGTACAGGCCTTCCCGGATACATAAAATGTTCGAATGCTGGCAGCACATTCTCCAGATCTCTCACCAATTGAAAACGTCTGGTCAATGGTGGCCGAGCAATTGGCTCGTCACAATACGCCAGTCACTACTCTTGATGAACTGTGGTATCGTGTTGAAGCTGCATGGGCAGCTGTACCTGTACACGCCATCCAAGCTCTGTTTGATTCAATGCCCAGGCGTATCAAGGCCGTTATTACGGCCAGAGGTGATTGTTCTGGGTACTGATTGCTCAGGATCTATGCACCCAAACTGCGTGAATATGTAATCACATGTCAGTTCTAGTAGAATATATTTGTCCAATGAATACCCGTTTATCATCTGCATTTATTCTTGGTGTAGCAATTTTAATGGCCAGTTGTGTAGTAGCGAAGAAACAAATGTTAATAAAAATAAAGTTTAGCTGTGGAACTTTTGTTTCCACAAAAATACTTTATCAGTTAAGGACCCAAACAAAATATTCTTCTTATAAAATGACCGAGAAGGTCATGCAGAATAATTCATACTTACAGTATGGTGTTAACTAGACTAATGCATAACATTTTTCCATGTCATCATGTTCACAAAATAAAACAACAATCAGTTTCTTCCTTGCTGTTCAGTTAAAGGCATATGTGACAGAGTAAACAGAATATAAATTTACAAAGCCCAGTTGCACACATTCATACGAAACAGAATGACTTGATTATTGTACCTACCTATGGGTAGCCCAGGAATAAAGACATAGAAATTAATAAGTGTTCGATATCCAACACCAGTTCTGTCCATCGAATCATTCGTCAACTTGTTGGAGAACCCATCAATCTATAAATCTATGCATCACCACCACTGTAAAGATGGTTGCACATAGCGCGCGAAGTTACGGCAGCATGCGGGATGATGATGTTCCCCATATCCCACTAAAGCTGATGCTGTTACTGTCGTGCATGCATCTCCGATGATTTTATAGTGTTTCTTATACGATTTAATTGAATTTATGTCTTCTGAAAATATTAATTTGAAGTTGAGCTGGTTGAACGCGAAACACCTTAATTTAATGTAATGCTTCGTTGGAGGCTCTGCTTCTGCAGAATAAATCATGAAACAGATATACTTTAGTAACTATTTTACTCCTATATTTACCTGTGATGATTTCTGCACTCCCGATGTATTATTGCATCAGTCTAACGAGACTTTTGCATGGCGACATTGTTACGAGCCTAATGACCGATCTGAAACATTACTCCTTTCGATTGTAAACATAGCCTGGATCGCTAATATAAAAGATCGGAAAAATGATCTCAGGGACGTATAGATTTGAAACGAAACTGCCTAAAGAGGCCGTTTGTAATTTTAGTGTGTTATCCGCGCCGAAATCTAGGTCAACATCCGGTTTCTATTTCCAATCGAGGCGTATTCTCTATAATCATAAAATTATTCACGATTGCTGCAATGTTAAAAGTGCTCAGATATACATTAAACACTGCCGACACCACTTTGCATTTTGACACCTCTGAGACAGGACAGGATGACGCTTTCTTCTTATGGGTCTGTTCTTTCTGCTCAGTGTTTCTAACTAAATATGTAGCATTATCGTGGCGGCTGATGTGGCAGGCGCCGATTGTAAGGTAACATCGATGGAGAATATGATTCTGCGCAGAGGATCTAACGATCATATAACCTCGTCCACAGCAAGAAATGCATATGACTCATCTTCCTCTGTTGCATCAGAGTTTGCGAGCTGTCTTTAAAAAGACCAACGTGAGTCAGTTGCACGCAGAGGCGCTGGCGGTTTTCCGGCATCTTGATGGTGCCCCTGATTGCAACGTTGGCCCCAGAGGTAATCAATGGATTCACTGGAAAGCGCATGAGCAATTTGTCGTTGAAAATCGGTTCACTTGTCGGCCAAAGTGGTGTTGGTGTGGGCGGCGTCCAGACTCTCATCCACAGACCACTTCGGTTTCACACGTCCCTTGCAAATTTCCGGGGATCTAGCTCAGTAGTGAACATGACAGTTGTGGAATCCTTGACCAGCATCTGGAAATAACGACTGGCCTCTGCGCACAATTACTACTCCACAGCCACACTCCTAGCGATTGCCTTGGTGACGGATAGAGATGCCAGAGAGACAGTTTCCAATTTACTGTCCCAGTGGTATAGTCCTAGAATGCGAATCTGACCCAAACAAGATTTGCAGTCGCCATAAAAAAATGTCAGTTGACCATTTGTCAAAGAATTAGGCATTACCAGAAGACATCGAAATGACCCTTGTGCGTGAACGCAGTTCTACAACTGCTGTATTCTGATGACTGTGAAGTCAGATCGTCAATGGTGCCACAATTGTCAACATGAAACTGAGCTAGAATAATTGTGACAGACGTAACCTCTGGCTTTTGCAACACTAAGGCTTGGGGACAAAAAGAAAACCAGACGTGATCTCTTTGATGAAGTAAACACTGAAATTGGTTTTGGTGACTATGACGTAGTTGTAGCAATAAAAATTACCACAGTACGAAGGACAACTAAAACCAGCTACCTAACAGCCGGTATGTCCTCCTTTGTCGTATATAACAGTGGCGACCCGTCGTGGCATGGAAGCAATGAGGCCTTAGCAGGTCGCTGGATGCGGCTGGCACCACATCTGCACACACAAGTCACCTAATTCCCGTAAATTCCGGGGACGCCATTTTCAATGACATCCCACATGTGTACGATCGGACACAGATCTGCCGCACTAGGGGCCCAGCACATCCCTCGAACCATTCCACCACACTCCTGGCCTTGTGACTTGACGCATAATCTTGCTGAATAACGCCGCTGTCGTCGGGAAACATGATCGTCATGATGGGGTGTACGTGGTTCGCAACCAGTGTACGACACACCTTGGCTGTCGTGTGCCTTGCACGAGCTCCACAGTACAGGTTTCAAGGAGCTGCTCCCTAGTAGACGACGGATTCGTGCCCTCCCATCCGCAGGAGGAATAAATCGGGATTTATCAGACTATGCACCGCTCTGCCACTGCGCCAATGTCCAGTGCCAATGGTCACGTGCCAATTTCAGTCGTAGTTGCCGATGCCGTGGTGTTAATACTGACACACACATGGTTCGTCAGCTGTGGGGATCCACCGTTAGGAGTGTTCGGTGCACTGTGTTCAGACATATTTATAGTCTGCCCAGCGTGAAAGTCTGATGTTAGTTCCGCCACAGTTCGGCGCCTGTCCTGTTTTACCAGTCTGCCCAGTCTACGACGTCCGACATCCGTAATGAGGGTTGGCCTCTTAAACCCACGAAGTCTAAAGGTTGTTTCACCTTGAGTTCGCCCCATGTTGAAGACACCACAGTTCTCCTCGAACACCCGACAGGTCGTGCAGTTTCCGAAATGGTTATGCCGAGTCTCTGGGCCATCACAGTCTGCCCTCGGTCAGACTCAGATAGATCGCGGGCCTTCCCGCTTATACACCCAGACAGCGCAGTCACTGATACTACGTGCACCGTGCATGGCCGGCCGCTGTGGAAGTGCGGTTCGAGGGGCTTCAGTCCGGAACCGCGCTGCTGCTACGGTCGCAGGTTCGAATCCTGACTCGGGCATGGATGTGTGTGATGTCCTTAGGTTAGTTAGGTTTAAGTAGTTCTAGGTTTAGGGGACTGATGACCTCAGACGTTAAGTCCATAGTGCTTAGAGCCATTTGAGAACCGTGTATGTGTCTATCAGTCATTCCTCACCAGGTGCTGCTGCTATCGCCCGGATGGGTTTATGTCGATAGTAAGTCGGTGGTCATAATGTTCTGTCTGATCAGTGTATATGTTCAGTAAACTAAATATAGAAATAGAGGCAGGAACTCGAAGGAATTGGCATTGGGTAGGAACATGTGAAGGAACTATGGCTTAAGGTTCGAAGAATAGTTCACCATGCATTGGATAGATACCCATCAAGCAGAATGTTCATTATGGAAAGGATGCTCCATGGTATACAAGCTCCGTAAACAATCTGTAAAGAAAACGAACATAAATTTATAGATACATACGTCCTAATAGAAACGTGTTGTAAAGGGATGGCACGAAGACGTCAACGACTATCATAGCAGATTCATATTTTAAAAAAAAACTTGCAAAAAAACAAAAAAACCGCACACACACAGAGAAATTCCGGTCGTACGTAAAGATTACCAGTGCCACATAGGTCCGTGTCCAGACGTCCATGGCTGACACGGGAACTAACATTGGGAGTAGCAAAGAAAAATCGGAAACGCTGAATTCCGTTTTCAAATCTCCTTTTACAGAGGACGATCATAGAATATCTACACAATTCACTTCACACAACACTGCAGTGATGAGTGATATACACTCCTGGAAATGGAAAAAAGAACACATTGACACCGGTGTGTCAGACCCACCATACTTGCTCCGGACACTGCGAGAGGGCTGTACAAGCAATGATCACACGCACGGCACAGCGGACTCACCAGGAACCGCGGTGTTGGCCGTCGAATGGCGCTAGCTGCGCAGCATTTGTGCACCGCCGCCGTCAGTGTCAGCCAGTTTGCCGTGGCATACGGAGCTCCATCGCAGTCTTTAACACTGGTAGCATGCCGCGACAGCGTGGACGTGAACCGTATGTGCAGTTGACGGACTTTGAGCGAGGGCGTATAGTGGGCATGCGGGAGGCCGGGTGGACGTACCGCCGAATTGCTCAACACGTGGGGCGTGAGGTCTCCACAGTACATCGATGTTGTCGGCAGTGGTCGGCGGAAGGTGCACGTGCCCGTCGACCTGGGACCGGACCGCAGCGACGCACGGATGCACGCCAAGACCGTAGGATCCTACGCAGTGCCGTAGGGGACCGCACCGCCACTTCCCAGCAAATTAGGGACACTGTTGCTCCTGGAGTATCGGCGAGGACCATTCGCAACCGTCTCCATGAAGCTGGGCTACGGTCCCGCACACCGTTAGGCCGTCTTCCGCTCACGCCCCAACATCGTGCAGCCCGCCTCCAGTGGTGTCGCGACAGACGTGAATGGAGGGACGAATGGAGATGTGTCGTCTTCAGCGATGAGAGTCGCTTCTGCCTTGGTGCCAATGATGGTCGTATGCGTGTTTGGCGCCGTGCAGGTGAGCGCCACAATCAGGACTGCATACGACCGAGGCACACAGGGCCAACACCCGGCATCATGGTGTGGGGAGCGATCTCCTACACTTGCCGTACACCACTGGTGATCGTCGAGGGGACACTGAATAGTGCACGGTACATCCAAACTGTCATCGAACCCATCGTTCTACCATTCCTAGACCGGCAAGGGAACTTGCTGTTCCAACAGGACAATGCACGTCCGCATGTATCCCGTGCCACCCAACGTGCTCTAGAAGGTGTAAGTCAACTACCCTGGCCAGCAAGATCTCCGGATCTGTCCCCCATTGAGCATGTTTGGGACTGGATGAAGCGTCGTCTCACGCGGTCTGCACGTCCAGCACGAACACTGGTCCAACTGAGGCGCCAGGTGGAAATGGCATGGCAAGCCGTTCCACAGGACTACATCCAGCATCTCTACGATCGTCTCCATGGGAGAATAGCAGCCTGCATTGCTGCGAAAGGTGGATATACACTGTACTAGTGCCGACATTGTGCATGCTCTGTTGCCTGTGTCTATGTGCCTGTGGTTCTGTCAGTGTGATCATGTGATGTATCTGACCCCAGGAATGTGTCAATAAAGTTTCCCCTTCCTGGGACAATGAATTCACGGTGTTCTTATTTCAATTTCCAGGAGTGTAGATATTAGTGTCAATGGCGTTGAGAAACAGCCAAAATCGCTGAAACGCAACGAAGAGCCCTATTAGATTCTATACAAAATCTGCGAATGAGTGAGCCCCTGTTTTCACCAAAATACACCGTAGATTCCTCTAGCAAAAAACTGTGCTCAGTAGTTAATAGAAAGCACAAATTACACCCGTTCACAATAAGAGTAGCAGAAGTGGTCGATAAACACTACCGTCCTGTACCATAAGCAACTATCTGCTGTAGAATCGTAGAACATAGTTTGAGCTCCTGTCTAGTGAGATACCTCGAACAAAAAAAAATGGCTCTGAGCACTATGGGACTTGGTCATCAGTCCCCTAGAACTTAGAACTACTTAAACCTAACTAACATAAGGACATCACACACACACATGCCCGAGGCAGGATTCGAACCTGCGACCGTAACGGTCTCGCGGTTCCAGACTGTAGCGCCTAGGACCGCTCGGCCACTCCGGCCGGCTACCTCGAACAGAAAGACCCTTTCCACACCTTCCAGTATGGATTCCGGAAACATTAATCATGTGAATTCCAACTCTCCCTTCTCTCACATTACGACCCGAAAGCCAACGATCAAGGCAATCAACTGTTTCTTGACTTCATAATAGCATTTTACTCATTACCACATTAACGCTTATTGACGAACGTTTCGAGCATATTGGATACCAAACGAACTTTGTGGCTGGGGTGAGGATTACTTTGGTAGATGTGGATCGAGAGTGATCGACAGATGCAGAAATAATTTCAGGCGTGCCCCGGGGAAGTGTGTTGGGATCGCTGCTGTGCATGTCGTACAGTAATGACCCGGCAGGCAGTCTTAACAGTAGCCTGCAGATAATGAAGCCATCTATGATGAAGTACTATCCTGAGAAAAGCTAGGTAAATGTGCTGTCCGGAATTGGTACATAAAAATTGTGAGGAGACTGGCAACGTATTTTGAATGTTCAGAAATTTATAACTGTATACAACATTTTTGATTGACAATTTGAATCAGTAAACTTATACAAACACATGGGAGTTATAATTTGTGAGAATATGAAGTGGAATGCTAACATAGGAACAACCGTAGGTAAATCAGATGGCAGATTTTGGTTCATTCGAAGGATAACGGGAAAATTCACTCAGTCTACAAACAAGATTACTTACAAACTCTTGTGGGACCCATCCTAGAATTCTGTTCAAATACGTGGGACTCGTACCCCAACTAACAGGGGATATTTGACGTATACAGAGAAGGGCAGTACGAATTTTTGACTCAAGGAAAAGCATCACGGAAAAGATGAAAACTCGAAATGCCAGGCACTTATATGCAAACGACAACTGTTCCTCAAAAGTGTGCTTACAAAGGTTGAAAAACCAAAGTTACTTGAAAGACTCTATGAACATATTATATTTCCTCAAGTGTCCATCCCGTTGGAATAGTGAATACATCACCACAGTAATCATAGCGCGCACGGAAGTATTTAAAATATCATACTCCGAATGGAACGTCGTCATACCCCGAATGGAACGTGGAGGAAGTTTAACCCGGCATCACACGGGGCGAGTTAGCTAACACTGACGTGACTGTCTACGAGTTTTGTGACGCCACTTCTTGCTATTCCCCGTTGAGGAGCCATTTCGTCACGTCAAACACAGAATAAGTTCTCCGATATTTCGGCAACGTGCCATATAAAGTAGAACCAATAGGAAGCAAAAAAGCTCCGTACGCCGCAAGCAGAAAACGAGATGCCACACTGAATTTGTTTCGATCAGTAGAAGGCCATAATTGTAGTGTTTTGCGTTGTGCCTTACACCCTCTGAGCATGTGCTGTTTCTAAGCACCAGTACATTAAATGTCTTGACAACGAATCGTTATTGGTACGATTCGTAGTAATAAAATGACGGGAAACGTCATATTGGTGGTTAAAGAATTTTCGCATTTAGTTATTTTCGTGATATAACTCGTGTCATGAAAGTTAGGAATTTTAAGCAATGACACATTGAAGATTCATGAAAAACGTTTCGTTCTTGTTAGGATTTGCTATAATCAAATGCTAATTTATAACATTTCGGCAATTGATGCCTTCAGAAGCCCTAGAACTAAAACTAAACTCCTCCCGAACAGGCCATGAAGGCCCAACGGTACCGACCGGCCGCCGTGTCATCCTCAACCCATAGGCGTCACTGGATGCGGATATGGAGGGTCATGTGGTCAGCAGACCGCTTTCCCGGCCGTATGTCAGTTTCCGAAACCGGAGCCGCTACTTCTCACTCAAGTAGCTCCTCAGTTTGCCTCACAAGGGCTGAGAGCACCCCGCTTGCCAACAGCGCACGGCAGACCGGATGGTCACCCATTCAAGTGCTAGCCCAGCCCGATAGCGCTTAACTTCGGTGATCTGACGGGAACCGGTGTTACCACTGCGGCAAGGCCATTGGCATCTTCAGAAGACCCTCAATCAAAAAACAAACTCCCGCGTTGTAGACCTTCAGTGTAGCGTAGTTAGTGGCGGTGCCACGTTACGGAACAGAGGATGGATGGGTAGCAGGTTTGCATCCTGCTGTATCCATTTTTTTTTTCATCTTCACTTTTTCTTAAGGATTGTGGACTTCCTCAAGAAATTAACAGAAATAATTTCTGTGATATCTGACGTTATGTAATACAAGTGCCGACTCTCTGTCAGGAGTGAGTTTGTTCGACTTGGTGAACTTCTGTAAGCTCCTGACCGGACATTTAGTTTTCCCTTTTGTCCTATTACATGTTCAAGGCTATTGAAGATTTTATTTATTGCTACCACGGATAGAAAAACATGGCTAGCATTAGGACAATGGAAGAAATGTGCGTTTTAATAGAGCTAACTTAGGAATTTTTCGCGCGTCCATTTTCGTGAAGAAACTGTACAGTTTGCGAGCCAAATGAAGCAGACAACTGCGACGGAAGAGCTCTGAGAGCGCAAAATCACGTCAACGAAGTCGTCCTATGAGTGGATGGCGCTGTGTGTGGTGACGTTGGATGTCCCTTCTGTGTGCACAGCCTCGTTCGGCGCGACGTGTCTTTAGTAAGTGGGCTACGCGACGTACCAGTGCTACACACTTCACATTGATTGCAGAGCGTGGGTGTAGATACTTTCCTACAACCTAAAAAATCGTTCAGTTAGGTTGTTACTAGGGACCCACAACTTAAAAATCCTCAAAATGAGTCGACAATAAAACTGTACAGTGAAAGATGTCTTCATTGATAATATGACTTGGTGAAACACCTATACTGAGTACGTCTCTCCACGAGGATGCGATAAATAAATGATTTTAGACATCCTCGTACGAAATATCTGAGTGGTTTTAGGTCGAGGACCTTGGATGTTATTGCTATTGTTGCGCAATAAAATGTAATATTTACTCTGCGTATTTTCAAAGCAAGCTTGCGATGATAATATCTATTTCTAGATATTTTACCTCCGTGCTATCGATTGTAATGACTATAGGCAGTTGTTACGCAACGACGACTTTGTAAATCCACAACCAGTTAACACACAAATAGATTAAAATCTTCATGAAGCAGAGAGTAAGCAATGTATTACTATTAAATTAAGAAAAGTCTACCAAATGTGTTGTCGCAGACGGAACTGGATTTAAAAATACATCTAACATGTCATGGCTTAAGACACATTTGCTGGCGTTGTAGACCGTTAGTCTTATAATTTAATCTATTTTCATTTCACTTATTCAACAGTCACATTGATGTGCATGTATTATGTACGTTCATGCACATACAAATACAGTCATTTCAGGCTTATAAACAAATGTAAATTAGTACAAAATCGTTCGCTGCCGAGTGATATTAATGTGCTGTTTCGAATCTCACAAAAGCAACCAATTGATCTGCTCAAATTTATACTTACGGAAGGCGGCTTAGATGAATACCTGCAAGGGATAGAGCAAGAGCGGGAAACAGTCCTCTTTTCGCTCTCTCCATTCACTCTTCCCTCCTCCTCAAAATTATAGCCTTTCTACAAGTCTTCACCGTCAGCCTGGTTGTTTTTAGCTGCTATCGACTCATGGTCTCCCATTTTATTTCATTTTTTTCGAGCAACACATATTTCGAAGGGAAACTTCTACTGAAACGTGCATGCAGACGTCACATACCCGCTGTAAACAATCAACAGACGAGAAAACCCTCCCATTGGCATAATTTAACCGAGTAAAAAGATACCAACAAACTTCTAGGAATCATAAAGGATGTCATGACGAAAACGTTATTTGCACTAACGGTACAATTATTAATGAATTATTTTCTCAGCTTCCGCTGATAATAGGGCCACACAAACGAAGAATTTAACCGACATTATTTACGAAGCATCGTATTTATCAACAAATACAAATGTTGAGATGAATGCCACAAAACGTGACACTAGCTGGAAGTCGGTGGTCCATCGCTGTACTAAAAACGAGATGTATTCTCAACGACTACTGGAATGCTTGTATGTAGACTATTTCCATATTCGACTTCATAAATGTATAACCAAAATTCTAGGTTCTTTGCCTGAAAGTTGGAAAATTTGAATTCGACAACGATTAGCTGCTCAGGGAAAGAGGGGACGAAAACTAAACCTTTTTTACTCCTTCTATTTCCAGTGTAGGGAAATTAGTTTCAACTAAGCACCCATATTATATAACAGATACTGCATGGGACCCATACATAAGAGAGCCAGTATTTAAGTACGTCATAAATGTTTATTTAAGGTGTTACAGAACGATACCAACAAACTTGTAGGGATCGTAGAGGATGTCGTGGGGAACAAATTGAGGATAAGAACTCGTGTCCATAAACATCATTCGACGACGCCACAGGGCGTCGAAATTATAGGCGCCAGCGCCTGCTGGTAGACCACCCCTTCAGCGGCAAACGTGACTTTGTACACTGGCGCGTGCAGGCACAAAGTCTCGCAATGTTGTTTGTTATTCATCGATCTGACTGATTGCCACGATTGCCAGTGGAGAAGATAGAGCTGTTTGCAGAGTAGACAGGTCTTGTCTCCTATGAATACAATGCTCCGTTGCATTGATGGATGACTGTTTTGGACACAGTTTTCAATCCACAGTATTTTTCTCCTGTATACCGAAAAATACTGGAGATTTTACAGGAATCCAAGAGAAATGTAAGCTGCAGATGGAAACATGTGTTCAAAACTATCATCCACAGTGGCAATAGAGCATTGCATTCATAGGACACAAGACGTCTGTGCACAGTGGCTAGCTCCATCTTCTGCACTGCCGATCGTGACAATCAGCCGCAAACACTGAACACCAAATAATATTGCGAGATTTTTCTCCTACGATCTGTTAGCATACAAAGTCACATTTGCTGCTGAAGGGGTAGCTGAACTGCAGGCGCCTACAACTTAGATGCTCTCTAATGTCATTGGATGATGTTTCCAGACACAGGTTCGTGTCCTCAATTTGTTCCTCACAACACCCTCTACAACTCCTCGAAGTTTGACATTATGGTTTTGTAAGACCCTGAAGGTGCCAGACCATGTTCAAATTTTATGATATGTTCATTGGCACAAATTTTCCACTTCTAATGGATCATGAGGTTGAAATTGCAAATGTGGTGACTGAAGTTAAACTGATAGACGAATGGGAAAGTATGATCCTGCATAAAGCTTTATATGACTTTTAACCTTGCTCAAGAAAAGAAAATTACAGGATATAGTGCTGGTCAAAACACGAAAAGGAGTATAAACACATTTTCAGAAACAAACTCTTTGCGATTGTAGGTCATTCTGTTCTGTGATAACCATCTATCTGTTGACAATACAAGAGGTGGTTACCACTCATTCTTACATATCCGAAAGTCCACCCCGCCCCCTCCCCCCCAAAAAGTAAGTCTGGAGCTCAAAAAAAAAAAGTAAAAATAAAAATACAAGGCTGCCCTCGGATTTGGCTACATGCATGGGACGTACACTATATAATAAACAGCATTCTCTGATCCCTATATAGTACGGAATTAGCCACTACCCAGACCTGCCAATGTAAAAGTTTTAAAAGTAGATCAGCACCATACTTCCCAACGATGGTCATATATATAGTACAGAACCGCGATTCATCGCTGGACGCAGTACGGCGCCATTCACCAGCAGTCCATTTTTCCCAATCATGGCACGACCCGAAATGCAGCCATTTGGGTTGTGGTGTTAATGGCAGCCTACTCGTGCGACCGTAATTCCCTAATCCAGCTGCTGCTAGTCTCTGACCGTTCCTACAGAGGGACACAGAGAGAATAGGCGCAGATGTGGAGGGCTACGATGTGCTTGGTGCACAATACGTTTATCTTCCCGTGTGGTGGTCAGACTAGGTCGACTGGAACCTTGACAACGCGTATCACTGCCCTCATATTGTCATGCAGTCCAACACGGGGCAACTGTCAGAAATGAGTAATGCACGATTCGATTGTCGGCAAAATGAGACCAAGAACGAGGTCCCTTTCAAACTCTGCCAGTTGCTGATGATGATGCCTCAGCCAATTGCACGGTATCTCAGTATCTTTCACAGTGGTCACTCAACATCTGACGCAGTTCACACCCGTTATATACCCTAGCAGGCCTGGTAACAACAATAAACGCGATCAGTGCTAATGTATTCTCATGGCCGTTCTACCTCTCACAGAGAATGGCAACTCCAATCAATTACATATCCACCGATAATGTGCATATGTATGAAGCTAGAGTGTCATACGACCATGTTATCTGGGTGCTTCATTCTTTTTGCGAGGCAGTGTAGTTTGCTGCCGAAACGGCAAACTCCTCGGCCACTTTTTGGTATCTCATTTCCTAATCTAATTCCTACAGCATAACCTCATGTATTTCGATATGTTCCATCACTCTTGCCAGTTGCTGGGCCACCACTGACCAGACGTTTTCAGTTGTTGAGATATCTGGAGAATGTGTTGGCCAGAGCAGCAGTCGAACATTTTCTGTATCCAGAAAGGCCCCTATGGGACCTGCAACATGGGGTCGTGCATTATCCTGCTGAAATGTAGGGTTTCGCAGGGATCTAATGAAGGGTAGAGCCACGGGTCGTAACTCATCTGAAATGTAACGTCCACTGTTCAGAGTGCCATCAGTGCGAACAAGAGGTGGCCGAGACGTGTAACCAATGCCACCCCATACCATCACACCGGGTGATACGCCAGTATGGCGCTGACGAATACACGCTTCCAATGTGCGTTCACCGCGATGTCGCCAAACACGGATGCGACCATCATGATGCTGTAAACATAACCTGGATTCATCCGAAAAAATGACGTTTTGCCATTCGTGCACCCAGGTTCGTTGTTGAGTACACCATCGCAGGCGCTCCTGTCTGTGATGCAGCGTCAAGGGTAACCGCAGCCATGGTCTCCAAGCTGATAGTCCATGCTGCTGCAAACGTCGTCGAACTGTTCGTGCAGATGGTTGTTGTCTTGCAAACGTCCCCATCTGTTGACTCAGGGATCGAGACGTGGCTGCACGATCCGTTACAGCCATGCGTATAAGACGCCTGTCATCTCGACTGCTAGTGATACGAGGCCGTTGGGATCGAGCACGGCGTTCCGTATTACCCTCCTGAACGCACCGATTCCATATTCTGCTAACAGTCATTGGATCTCGACCAACGCGAGCAATAATGTCGCGATAGGATAAACCGCAATCGCGATAGGCTACAATCCGACCTTTATAAAAGTCGGAAACGTGATGGTAAGCATTTCTCCTCCTTACACGAGGCATCACAACAACGTTTCACCAGGCAGCGGCGGTAAACTGCTGTTTGTGTATGAGAAATCGGTTGGAAACTTTCCTCATGTCAGCACATTGTAGCTGTCGTCACCGGCGCCAGCCTTGTGTGAATGCTCTGAAAAGCTAAGCATTTGCACATCACAGCATCTTCTTCCTGTCGGTTAAATTTCGCGTCTGTAGCACGTCATGTTCGTGGTGTAGCAATTTTATTGGCCAGTAGTGTAAAAACAGGCATTGACTCTCAATATTAGAAAACAGGGTAAACGTTCTGGCTTCGTTCAGTACTGAAAGTGATATTTTAAGATAAATAAGGTATGAAGATGTTAGAAGTAGTTTTATTAGTAGGAAGTGTACGCGCAAGTCAGTTAGCCAATAGGACTATTAAAAACTTTCATTTTAAGGATGATTATTTGGGAACGGATTGAAATTGAATGAAACACTGTCGTGCTTAGTTATCACTTGGATGGGCCACTGTTGATGTCTGCCGACTGTTGTTGGCAAGCGTTGTGCACTCAGCCCCTGTGCGGCCAATTGAGGAGCTACTTGATTGATAAGTAGCGACACCGGTCACGAAAACTGATAGGGGCCGGGAGAGCAGTGTGCTGATCACATCCGTATCCAGTGACGCCTAAAGGTTGAGGATGACACGGCGGCCGGTCGGTATCATTGAGCCTTCAAGGCCTGTTCGGATGGTGTTTGTCTGATTTTTTTTTGTATTTGAATTAGACAATTGTTTGGTTGATACGTTTATTTAGTTATTTTACTTTTGGGTAGCGAAAACGTTTCCTTACAGTTACACAATTGAAATGCTGATTTTTGCATGAATATCACTCAACTTTATTTTTCTTTTACATGGATTTTTTAAATTACAATTATTTATCCAACTATGAACCATGGATCTTACTGAGGTCAGGTGGCTTGGTGCTTCGGCGGTGGCTTGCGTGCCTCGGTAATGCAGACAGCTATACCAGAGGTGCAACCACAATAGAAAGGCCAGACTAACCCGTGGTCTGCCATCCAGACACAGTGGTCACTGCTACCACATGGACTACCCTAGCACGCCTCCTGTCAGACCTAAATGCTTAACTTATAGCACACACTACTGATGTAGTGCCCTAGCTCTTTAGCCTCATTACTCGCGGCATCTTGCCCATTCCCGTCAGAGTTCGAGCTTGGTGCCATTGCCTTAATTAGATATGTGGTGTCTGTCCCTTCGAACTACAAACAATACAACAACAATAGTGTGTGGTATATGTTGAGAATTTGGGTCTGACAGAAGGTGTGCCAGAGCACTCCGTGTGGCTGTGTTTGGATTGCCTAGTGGTCAGCGCGTCTGCCCAGTAAGCGGAACACTCAGGTTCGAATCCCGGTCTGACACAAATTTTCAACTTGCCCCATTGATATAAATCAATGCACACTGGCAGGTAATGTATTTAATTCATAAAGATTGACACGAATTATTTACAGAACAATGGAAAAAGTGGAAAAAGGTGACCTCAGGAAAGAGCAGGTTGGCTTCCAGAGAAATGTAGAACATGCGATGCAAAACTGTCACTTTGACTTGACTATGAAGATAGGTTGAAAAAAGGGAAAAACACATTAACAGCCTTTTTGCTTTCAGAGAGAGAATTTCACAATATCCATTGGACTACACTATTTGAGATTTTGAAGTTGGCGCAAAAAAAAAACAGGGAGGCAAAGATTATTTACTACTTGCACAGAAACCAGGCTGCAGCTGTAAGAGTCGAGGGGAATGAAAATGAAGCCGTAGTTGAGAAAGGAGTAGGACAGGGTTGTAGCCCACACATGATGTTATTCAGTCTGTACAATGAGCAACCTGTGAAGGAAATCAACGAGAAATTTGGAAAGTGAATTGAAGTTCAGGGGGACGAAACAAAACTTGAAGGTTTGCCGATGATGTTGTAATTTTGTCAGAGGCGGCAAAGGATTTGGAAAAGCGGTTGAACAGAATCGATAGTGTGTTGAAAAGAGGTTATAAGATGAACATCAACTAAAGTAAAACAAGGGTAATGGAATGTAGTCGCATTAAATCAGGTGATGCTGAGGGAATGAGGCAGTAAAAGTAGTAGATTAATTTTTCTATTTAGGCTTTAAAATATCCGACGATATGTGAAGCAGAGAAGATATAATATGCCGACTGGCAATAGCGAAAGAAATATTTCTGAAAAAGAGGAATTTGTTAACATCTAATATAAATTTGTGTGTCAGGTTTTTTTATGAAGGTATTTGTCTGGAATGTAGCGTATAATAATTACTTTTGAAATGTGATGCTATAAAAGAATATTGGACATTAGATGGGTAGATCTCATAATAAATGAAGAGGTACTGAATTGGAAGGGGTAGAAGAGATATTTATAGCACAGCTTGATTAAGCGAAGGATCAGTTGGTCGAATACGTCCCGAGGAATCAAAGAACTGTTTAGTAATAGAAGATAATGTGGTGGGAAGGCGGGGGGAATTGCACAGGGAGTCCAAGGCTTAACACAGTAAGCAGGTTCATATGGCTGTAGATTCCAGCAGTTACGGCAGTGATGAAGAGGCCTGCACGGCAAATAGTAGCATGGAGACCTGCATCAAGCCAGGCTTCGGCCTGAAGGCCACAGCAATAACAACAGTTGTTTATAGCGATGTCAATAAACTGTGGTGAACGATTTCGATTCTTTACGCCTTTTTAAGCTCATAAATTAATTAAATCATCAACTGCAAAGCACAATTTTATACAATTGAGTAGTAAACCTTGAACGTTGAGTGATAGGCTTTTAATTTTATAATTGCTCTAAAACGCTACTTTTAGCTATTTTTTCTGCTGGTAGGAACTGCTCCACGGATTCAGTCTAGGGGTCCGAAGTTGCTAAATTCGTCTGTGGATATTATGAAGACGGAGCCGATTGGCGTAACGAAGAAGCTGTTATGCACCACATGAATCTCACCTGCAGAACAATACATATATCGCAAAACGAAATAACTGTATCAGGCTAACGCTGTCTCCATTTTTGTACTGCTAATGCTGTTCCTATTTTTGAACTTCGGAAGTAACTTTAAAGGGTATTCCATAAAGAATGCAACTTATGAAAAACCAACGATTTTTGTTCTGTTAAATTTGCAGTGCTGGACACTGCACGATTTTCATCTGCTTTCTTTGTGTTTAGTAACGGAGCGCTTCACGATGTCATAGTGAAAATTTATTGCAAATGCGGTCGATGTCTCGCTGAGACTGTTCGCAAACTCCTTCGAAGATTTGATCAACGTATTTTACCGAGTAAATGAACTGTCATGAGACTCTTAGTTAAATTTGAGAAAACCGGTTCGGTTATGGCCATTAAACCTTTGGGGCTTCCGTGTGCCAGTCGTTCTGCGGAAAACGCACCTATCGTGAGTGATTATGCTGCTGTAAGTCCTGTGAAACCTATTCGCCGACATTCACAACTGGATATTCCCAGAACCAGCAAACAGCGAAGTCTTAAATAAGATCTACACTTTTGAGCCTGTAAAACCCTATTGACACAAGAACTGAAATGAAACGGTCACAAAAAGCGCGCCGCTTGGGACTAGCCGAGCGGTCGGCGGCGCTGCAGTCGTGGACTGTGCGGCTGGTCCCGGCGGAGGTTCGAGTCCTCCCTCGGGCATGTGTGTGTGTGTGTGTGTGTGTGTGTGTGTGTGTTTGTCCTTAGGATAATTTAGGTTAAGTAGTGTGTAAGCTTAGGGATTGATGACCTTAGCAGTTAAGTCCTATTAGATTTCGCACACAACAAAAAGTGCCTAGCATTTGTCCAGCGGGTGCTTTCGAAACTAAGGGCGGACTACAACAATTTGATAAAAGAACAATGTTCATTTACGAAGTGCGTTTTTTATCGAACTGTTTCGTGGACAAGCAGACTTGCAGGATTTAGAGCACCCTCGAGGGATTGCGGAGGCGTCATTACAACGAGTGACTGTGTTGTGTGCCATTTCGGCTGAGGACGCATTTGGGCCGCAATTCTTCGAAGACGACACCGGAAGCGCATTAACAGCTCACAGCGAAAGCTACAGCAGTATGTTAAGAGAATTTTTGTGGTCAAAACTGGATTGTATGACTGATGAAGCGGTTTGGTTTCAACAAGATGCAGCAACCTGCCACACATCTATTTAAATATTGAATTTATTACGTGACAGTTTCCCTAACCGGGATATTTTTACAGCGCTGACGTTAATTGGGCGCCCAGATCTTGCGATTTTACACCATGTGATTTCATTCTATGGGGTTATTTGAAATCTCTTAGCTACTCAACAAACCGTTATTACTTCCAGAGCTCAAGGCAGAGATTCAGAACTAGAGGCGCAAGTATGCCAAAAAGTTATGGAAAATTTCACCAAAAGAACGAGTGTGTGATTGCAGAGTCACGGAGAGCATTTGTGTACTACAACATTTCATACGTAACACTTAGCGGCCTAGCGGTTCTAGGCGCTACAGTCTGGAACCGCGCGACCACTACGGTCGCAGGTTCGATTCTTGCCTCGGGCATGGATGTTTGTGATGTCCTTAGGTCAGTTAGGTTTAAGTAGTTCTAAGTTCTAGGGGACTGATGACCTCAGAAGTTAAGTCCCATAGTGCTCAGAGCCATTTTAACACATAGCACACACTGCAGTAATAAATAAATTACTTAATTTCGTCAATAAATTATCCATTCAGATTTAACGCCTTGTTTCAACTCTAGTCTTCAAATCTTCTGAGCTCTATCACAAGGAAGTAGCTTCTTGTAGCGTGTTGCAGTTTCATCATCGAGTGGAATACGGTGTGGGAGCTATAAATAGCCTTATAACTAGTACGAGTTCAGCGCAAAAACTGGCCGCCTTCCAGCAAACGCGGCGGCTATTAGAGACGTGCGACGTGTAATTTGGATTTACCTGCGTGCCGCGGTGTATAATTCAAGAAGTGCCTCCGCACTCAAGGCTTTTCGTGGCCTTGCTATGGCATTGCTAGCTGGCTGGCTGTAATGAGCGTTTGCTAGGCCGCTATCCTCTTGTACAAGGCCCTGTACCAACTATAACTACAAGTAACGAAAATGATTCCCTATTTTCTATTTTTTCTTCTTTTTTAAGCTGAGGAATTTGCGGGAATGAGGTGAAATTTAGATACTGTAATTATTAAACCATTGCATCATCCTAGAGTCCGGGATGAAGTTTATACTGGATTGTGCCAACGTATGCTTAATGTGTGGGCTATATACTCGTGTAATGTCCTCACCTCTCCGCTCCATCTGTATTTCGTATGAAGTGTGCAGTTTAATCCATAAGCGTACCACAGCATACATCAAAAACGCTGCGTATAAGAACGGTTTTTTTTCTGGGGCTCATATCTCGGGTTATATTGGTGAAAGAAAGATAGAGTCAAGCGTATTGTATAGCCCATGGGCTACGATTATTTGTATACCAAGTGCACAGCAAATAGTTGAATTTTTTACAGATATATTCTTAAGATCCCGATCACGAATAACCTTGAAACTTTTCTTGATATGTTTATACGTTTCCTAGATACAGAGGTTCAGAGTTACGCTGCTTGCACACGTAAAATAAGATGTGACGCGAAATCTAAATAATAAAAAAACGCAGCAAATTGCTTAAATTTTTATGGTATATTCTCTAGCCATTTATCTATAAGTGCCGTCTTCCTGTTTTAAAAATATTTATGCGTTATCGAGAACACCCGAAAAACGTGGTTTTTCGGCACCAAAACCGAGCCGCGGTTTCAAGACGGCTATGTACAGAAAATGGCTGTAATCTCGGATAACCTTGGAAATTTTTTGATGTATTTAATGTGTTTCCGAGATAATGCGGTTCAAAATTACCCTACCTCTACACTTAAAATATGCACGTACGGTACAATACGGTGTGAGCCGAAGACGTAGTTTATAAAGTGAGAGATACGATGTCAAGCGTCTCCTTTATCATCAGAAGGATTCTGGCAACCCGGTCTTGCATTAATGAAGCACATGCAAAATATATGTGCACGTACAATCTGGTCTGAGGTGTAAAATTAGCGTTATTTCAATTTCTCATAAGTAAACAATCAAAATTTAACAGATACGTAAAATTGTTTTCATATGAGAGATACGATCTGCTGTTGCAGGGAAAAGAAGGGAACTTGCGAAAAAATGTTCCTATCGGAGCACAAAAAGACTAATATGCTCTTGCTTTAAAAGACTCTGGATGAATAGTGGGGTACCAGCTGCCTCACTCTACCTTCTAAATTTTTTAAATGTTTCTTTTAAATGTTTCTCATACGAACATATACGCACTTTCTTGTGCTGAGAGAAGGAGACGGTACCTGTGAGAAATAGAAGGAGAAGTAATAAATACTGGACGATAGACGGTGGTTATAGTATAGAAAGAGTGAAAGAGACTGTGGCAGTGAAACATAGTTGACAGTGACAGAACAGTGTTTGGAAAAGAGGGAAGGAGAAAGTGCAGTGAGAAAGGAATAAAGAAAAGGAGATAGTGGGTGGAATCAAGTGATAATGCGACAGAGTCTGTGACAATTATCACGAGGAAAGAGAGATAGTGACAGTCAGAAAACACAGCAGCAATGGAAATGAATGAATGAGATTGTAGCAGTAAGAGAGAGCGAGAGGGAGACACTGGCAGTGAGAGAAGACAGTAGTAGTAGGAAAGAATGAAGGAGATGTTGGCTGTGACACAGGAAACAGTGACAGAGAGACACAAAGAGATAGCACAAAGAGATAATAACATGAGTCGAACTGCATGACTGAGTAAGAATGAGCCACTTGGAGTGAATGAGTATGAGCGACTTATAGCGATGCACTATTGGGTATGAGCGAGGTACAGTTACGGGAGCTTGTGACAGTGAGAGATGAGTTGCACGTTAAAAGGAGCATGAATAACGTTCAAGTGCCAAAATTTTTGGGAAAATTTTTAAAGGTGCTGAGGAAGGTGAAATGAGGCAGCTGGTACGCTACTTTCTAGAGCCTTTAAGCAGGAGCATGTTCTCCATTTCGTGCGCTGATAGGAGCATTTTTGCCCTGGTACAACATGTTTCAAAAAGAAAATCCATGTTTCACATATTATTAAAAATAACTGCAAGCCCACAGTGTGGAAACATAGTTCACACGTGATGAAACAGCTAACACCAAACAATTAGTTCGCAGCTACTCGTGTAGTGATTAGCGTCTGTTACTGTAGATCTTCGAGGTACTGGGTTCGATTCCCGGTGTTTGTGTTGTCATCTCGTCTTCATCGATGCGCAAGTGTCCACAATGGCGTCAAATAGAAAGACTTACACCAGGCGGCCAGACAACCCCAGGTGGTCTCTCCGGGCCGGTAATGCCATACGATCATTCATTGATCACATACCCTAAACAGATGGTTCAAATGGCTCTAAGCACTATGGGACTTGACATCTGAGGTCATCAATCCCCTAGACTTAAAACTACTTAAACCTAACTAACCTAAGGACATCACACACATCCATGCCTATGGCAAGGTTCGAACCTGCGACCGTAGCAGCAGCGCGGTTCGCCACTGAAGCCCCTAGAACCGCTCGGCCACAGCGGCTGACTTAAACAGATTTGTTAGGAGTTCGGTTAACTGCGGCGTGGTAGCGCGTAGCCGATTCTTTAAGTTCCTTCCACTGTAACACACGAACGCCTGTTTCATATAGTACGCAAGAAAGGGTGTCATTCAAAATCTGTATGACTATTTTCTGTATTTTATGGAAGAAACTTCATCATACAAAGAGAAGTGGGAAAGCAAAAAGCTGTAGCTAAACGTATTTTCTTAACGCAACAGTTCTGGACGTGTGAGAAAGAGGAGGATTTTTTAAAAATAAACATCCTGTCTTATAAGAGTTGATGAGTGTAGAAACTCGCACGTCAGGACCTCATCGCACGCAGCAACTTCAAAGCAACTCGTTGCCGAAGTGTTTGGTTACAGAGGGCTCCACAGGCTGTAGAGTGACTCCGCAGTCCGTCGCTTGCAACACGCTGCCAACCAGTTGCCAGCGTTTCGGCATTCTCGATGCCAAACGATTTGAGTTATGTCGTGTTCTCGAACACTGCTGTGTGTTGGTTTAATGTGAAGATGAACGAGCAGGCTGTGACCATTAGGCTACTGCAGGAGAGATATGACAGAGAAATCAGAGTGTGAAGTGCGAAACGAATTCCATATTACACGTGTAGTATATTGAAAATCTATTTTTTAAAATTAAATTACCAGTACATCGATGACGGTAAACGTGAAAAAATTGTAAATCGTACGGTACCGATAGTTTCCTTTTGTGTGACTAGCAGCCTCAGTCATTCTGTAAAATCACACTGACAAGTGAAGACATACAGTGAAAAGCCAAAAATCTCCTAAATGTGTCAATACAATGGTGTTCACATAAAAATGATTTAACGAGCACGACTTACCATCACCCCATTTTCGCGGCCTGTGTATATCAATGTCAAGATAATTGCGTTTTCGAAATAAAAGAAAGGCTTCGTTATGGCGGAAAAAGTCAACTGCGCCAAATCACTGTAGCACTATTTAGTCGTTCCACAAAAAGCTCTGAATTTCGATTCTGTCTCTTACAGCTCCTCGGCTGTTACATACAGCCTGCTGTTTACACTTCTTTGGATGTACGGATGAATTAAAAATGTTCTTAGTTTTCTTATTCGCGAGTAATAATAAATGAGAACCACATCTTCCTCTTAGCCTGAATCTGTGCTCGACGTGCCGATTGTAAGCAAAAGATGCTCGGGTACGACAAACAGTATCCCCCCTCGACGCTCGCGCATGGCAACTGCAGTTTATCATTTCTTAGTGCGGGACAATACGTTGAGAATGTGGGTTTCGCGGGATGCGTGCCAGAGATAAGTCCCTGCAGTCGCACTATGCTCTGTGTCCTCGGTGGCTCAAATGGATAGAGCGCCTGCCATGTAAGCAGGAGATCCCGGGTTTGAGTCGCGGTCGGGGCACACATTTTCATCTGCCCCGGTGACGTATGTCAACGCCTGTAAGCAGCTAAGGGTTGTAATTTCATTTCTTAGTTTCCCCCTGTGTGGAACTGCGCTGCCAACGATTCGGGAACCAGTTGCCGATGTAGATCGCCTATCCGTTGCGTTTCTTTTCAGTCGCTCCGTATGCAGACGGCCTTAAAACTTACCTTCCGCCAGTTTCAGTTGGTTGCCGGTAAGGATCTACCTGGTGCAAGTAACTCGGTCGTTCGCTATCCAGTCTCCGTTGAGGCGAGGCGGCGATCACACACCAACAAAAGGCGTTCTGCGCATTCCGTTTCAGCAGGTACAATGCAGCTGCAACAGTGCGGCGTGACGCCTTTCGAGAATATGGCACTGCAGCTCTTCACTTTGTCAACAGTGAGTCACTATTAAGGGGCGAAAGAATCTCGCATTGTGTCATTGGCCTGCTGACCAGACGAAATGCGGTATATTGGCTTTAACCGCCGACTGCACGCAGTTTCTTTATTCTCTGTGATGTTAGTGTTCGGCGTTTTAGAATCGTTTCCTCAGATGTACCGCAAGTGAGAAGTGCTCTCACAACAGGCTTGGTGGGATTAGTTCATGGTGTAAGGTAACGAGATCATGGGGCAGCCCATTCCAGAGGTATTTTTCTCGAAAAAGCAGTTGCTGGAGGGACAGGTAGGCACATTGTCCCGCCCGCTAACTCTCGAGAGGAATATTTTCGAATGGATAATGTAACCGCAGAACCGAACCACGGCGCGGAATGGCAGGTCCTACAAATACAAGTAATTAGAGCAGTGAGTGATCTGGTCTAATAAGAAAGTCAAGAAATGGAAAGATAACGACTCCTATTAAAGGCAGACGTGTGTATGGAATTGAAAGTAATAAAATATTATTGTTTTGCCACAAAGGAAAGAGGCGTAATTTAGACATTTTTTTAGGAAATCTTTCTGGGGTAATACACTGAGTCATGGGATAGCGATATGCACATATACAGATGGCGGCAGTACCGCTTACACAAGGCATGACAGGGCAGTGCTTTGGAAGAGCTGTCGTTTATCAGACGATTCATGTGGAAAGGTTTCCAAGGTGATTATGGCCGCACAACGTGACAACAGACTTTGAATGCGGAATGGTAGTTGGAGCTAGACGCATGGGACAGCCCATTTCGGAAATCGTTAGGGATTCAGTTTTCCGAGATTCAGAAGAAAGCGCCGAGAATACATATTTCGGGCATTACCACTCTTACCTCTCACCACGACAACGCAATGGCCGACGGCCTTCATTTAACGACTGAGAGTAGTGGCGTTTGCATAGAGTTGTCAGTGCTAACAGACAACCAACACTGCGTGAAATAACGGCAGAAATCAGTGTGGGTCGTACGACGAACATATCCGTTAGGACAGTATGGCGAAATTTGATGTTAACGGGCTAAGGAGCAGACGGCAGCCGCTAGTGGGGTTGGGTTGTTTGGGGGAAGAGCCCAAACTACGAGGTCATCGGTCTCATCGGATTGGGGAAGGACAGAGAAGGTAGTCGGCCGTGCCCTTTCAAAGGAACCATCCCGGCGTTTGCCTGGAGCGATTTAGGGAAATCACGGAAAACCTAAATCAGGATGACCATACCCGGGACTGAACCGACGTCCTCCCGAATGCGAGTCCAGTGTGCTAACAAATGCGCCACCTCGCTCGGTAGACACTAGTGTCTTTGCTAACAGCACGACATCGCCTGCAGCACATCTCCTGGGCTCGTGACCATGTCGGTTGAATACTAGGCGACTGAAAAATCGTGGCCTGGTCCGAGGAGTCCCGATTTAAGTTGGTAAGAGTTGATGGTAAGGATGGAGCTCCACGAAGCCGTGGAAAAAATGGTTCAAATGGCTCTGAGCACTATGGGACTGCACATCTGAGGTCATTAGTCCCCTAGGCTTAGAACTATTTAAACCTAACTAACCTAAGGACATCACACACACCTATGCCCGAGGCAGGATTCGAACCCGCGACCGTAGCAACAGCGCGGTTCCGGACTGAAGCGCCAAGAACCGCTCGGCCAGAAGCCATGGACCCAAGTTGTCAACAAGGCACTGTGCTAGTTGGTGTTGGTTTCATAATGATGCGGAGTGTGTTTACATGGCTGTGGTTGCAAGAAAACGGAACCGAAAATTTGTGAACAACTGCGAAAGTCGTTTAGATGCACTGTATCATCCTTAAAGATGGCCATCTGGATGACTTGACATTATATAAAACGTAATGTGATTCATAAGACAGCTCGTAATTCTAACATAGGCCTAGCTTGACGTTGTGGGAAAGATGTCACGAGTCATCAGAACGAAAAAAAAAACCTTTAGTGAAGGTGGACAGTTGTGGAGAGTCTTGGCACAATATCCACGAGAGTAGCAAGCAGATACTTTGACAGCCACAGAGGTGTATATTTTTCAAGACGGCGCTCTATTGTTTTTGATTAGTGTGAGGGTGGCAATACTGATGCAACGAGATAGTTAAGCAGGTCTCATTTGTTCGGTCGTTTACGTATGTATTCGATGTCAACGTGGCGTTAAACCGTAATCTTCCTTCCTTCCTTGTTTACGAATTTAATTCAAATAAATAAATGTTACGTGAGGTTTTTGTTTATTGTTAACGAAGTCAAAAAAAGCTCAAACAACAAAATGAAACTTTGGACCTTCAAGCCTGGACGACCACCAATCATAAGAGAAGTATATACTATCCACGAGAGATTTGATTCTATATTTTTAGCGAGCGCTCGTACTAACGCCATTTAAAAGAAATATTTGCAGATCTGGACACGTAAAGACTAATTTTTTTTTTAAATCTAAGGGATTCATAGTCGATTCGTAACGGCGCGGAACATAAATCTGCTAAGCTGGATGTGGATGAAAGCACGTCGTAAAAAAGGAAGATAGTTATGTCGAACGCAAGTATTACAGTTACAGTGTTTTGAAATTCGCAAGGTTCACCGCTTCCTATAAAGAAATTTTAATAATAATAATGCAACAAAGTAAGTTTAAGCAACGCGATTGTAACGAATATTTGATGACAGATGAGAGCAACAATTCAGTTCAAACTTAAACTGTAGGAATGAAAAAAAAAATGCACGAACTGTGAACCATGTTACTGACTCATACACGCTTCTTTTCGGATTTAGCACACAGTAATGCATTGATGGAATTTCCTTGGGGAACAGAAAATACACTAAGCTGAAAATTAGAATTAGAGCTTACGAGAAAGTTATTTCTTCATTATTCGTCTTTTCTTGCAAAACTAGAACAAACACTATAAGGTCGGTAGTGCAGAACCTGTCGTTGCCTAGTCAGTGTGTCACGGCTGACTGCACCTTTCCGAGCCACAAGGTTGTGGGTACGGACTCGAGTGGAATATCATACCGTACCTACAACTTGCACAACTTGCACTCCTTCGTCTGTGTGCCTATAGTGTCCGTAGTTGCTTTATAATTCTGGAGAGTATTTTGAGTCTGTCGTTGTGGTGAAAAAGTCACACATTTTTGTAGTTGCAACGACAGACCAAAAATACCGTCAAGAAACTCCTCTTTGTTTTGCCTCTCATGTTATCGTTAATGGGTAGTACAATTACGCAGCGTTACATCATCAGAACAGACACACAGGATACAGCTCAATGTGATGTGTAAGAAGAGCAGTAAGTAGGTCTACATAAGGAAGAGGACGTTTTAAGCTGAGACAAAGATCTAAGGGCATACTCTGTAGCTTAATTTACAATGTCTGTATCAATCTGTAGGGTTAGCACCTGTAGAAAGTAAGGTGGAGAGACTTAATGAAAGGAAGATTATCTGTAACAAGCGGATTACATGAACAAAGAATCTGATATCCTGCCGTAAATTTGAGGCTGGTGCCAGAAAGACACATTTCTTGCCGTATTATGGAGAAAATTCTCGCGAGCGACTGATATATTGTTTCGAGTACAAAAATAACGCATCACGGTCGTCATTAATGTTCGTTAACTGATTTGATCCTTTTGCTCCGTACCCCTATAATTTGTTACAATTCGATTTTTAGTCTATTGCAAACTGAACACTTTGGGCAAATAGTACGATAGACTGTTTTTATACAGCGTATATAAACTGCGTCTATCTCTTGCAGCGCTGTCAGAACTTCCTCACTGATTTCCAAAATACATCTTATTAATACTAGCAAGCAGTTTGAGTCTATACAAATCCGTAAGAAAACAATGCTGACGTCTTTATACCTTTTCAGCCTCCAAAATGGAAGTTTATATCGATATAGCTGCACCAGATACAATGTTTGTTGCACTTTTAATTTTTTTCACTCGAATAAAAAATAGGTATTCCAGTGCACAAGCACGTTACCAAATGATTCATCTACGGACAGATCCACAAGCGATGATTCTGCAATGTCCATATTCATATGCGCTGTCTGTAGAAACGTCGAGTCCAGAATGACATGCGTAAGCAACGACAGGCATCTGAAATATTTCAAACTTGTACGCAGATTTTTATGTGGCCGTCTTTACTTGTACCAAACACTACCAAAGTACGTGATTTAGATGGAGCTTTTAACATTTAGTAATTAAAATCTCACGTTCATTAGCATTCACTCCATTGTAATTTACTTCAATTTCTCACCAAAATTAGTTTTCAGCCGTGCTCCATCGAAGTGTGTTGGGACTCTTGCAGTTCATGTTGTTTATTAATGACATAGGAGGCAATACTGATAGTAATTTCAGACTTATCGCAGATGATAATGCCACTGTCTGTTATGAAGTACTATTTGAAAAAACTGCTAAGATATGTCAGATCTTGATAAGATTTGAAAATGGTGCAAAGATTGGTAATTTTATTTAAATATCCAGAAATGTAAAACTCTGCACTTCGTGACACGCAGCAAAGTAGTATCATGTGGCTACTATATCAATGAGTCAAGTGTAGTCAGTGAACTGATACAAATATTTGAGTGTAACAGTTTGTGAAGGTATGAAAAGTAATGATCACATACACTCGCTCATAGGTAAAAGTGGTGGCAGTCTTCGGTCATTTGTAAGACACTGTACTGGGAATATGCGTTCAGACAAAGACTGCGTGCAAAATACTCTTGTATCCCATTCTACAGTATTGCTCAAGTGTATAGAACCCATACCATATAGCACTAACACAAGAGTAAACTGAACGTACGTAAAAAAAGGTGTGCACGAATGTTCAAAGGGTTGTTTCACTCACATCACAGCGTCACGGAAAAGCATTAAGTAGTATACGTTTGAAGATATATGCCAGTTGTTGTGAATGAAGTGACAGAATGCTACAGTTAATGTTACAAAATGGTACTTAACTTTGGTACAGTTTGATACATGGCACTTGATGTCCTAAACCTAATACAATGATATCTAAATAACTTCGCTGTCATTTGGCAGTCTACACAGGACGTCTCAAACCTTAATTGCGTCAAACTGAAACAGGTGATAGTGGGTCCACAACTGATTATACTGAGATACGGTACCAATGGTCGGAAATACATATTTATTATGTAAGGGCGCACATAGCGCACACGACTTAACAACAACATACAGCATAGTAATCGTTCAAAGAGACGACCGCCAGTCTCAGTGCACGTATTGAAACGGCTCGTGCAGTTCTACCGGAATTTCGCGAAGATCCCTGGTGTTTCCAGAATGAAATTTTCACTCTGCAGCGGAATGTGCGCTGATATGAAACTTCCTGGCAGATTAAAACTGTGTGCCGGACCGAGACTCGAACTTGGGACCTTTGCCTTTAGCGGGCAAGTGCTCTACCACCTGAGCTACCCAAGCACGACTCACGCCCCGTCCTCACAGCTTCACTTCTGCCAGTACCTCGACTCCTACCTTCCAAACTTTACAGAAGCTCTTCTGCGAACCTTGCAGAACTAGCACTCCTGAAAGAAAGGATATTGGAGACATGGCTTAGCCACAGCCTGGGGGATGTTTCCAGAATGAGATTTTCACTCTGCAGCGGAGTGTGCGCTGATATGAAACTTTTCTGGCAGATTAAATCTGTGTGCCGGACCGAGACTCGAACTCGGGACCTTGGCCTTTCGCGGGCAAGTGCTCTACCAACCTTCGCAGGAGAGCTTCTGCAAAAGTTTGGAAGGTAGGAGACGAGGCACTGGCAGTAGCAAAGCTGTGAGGACGGGTCGTGAATCGTGCTTGGGTAGCTCAGTTGGTAGAGCACTTGCCCGCGAAAGGCAAAGGTCCCGAGTTCGAGTCTCGGTTCGGCACACAGTTTTAATCTGCCAGGAAGTTTCATCCCGGGTGTTGTTGCACACTGTAACAGGCAATGAATGATTAAGCTAAGATCACCTATATGACCTCACTTGGCGTCTCTCCGTTTGACAGGTCCAAGTTACCAGGTATTCCTGCGAGATGTGCTGCCACTGTTCTTGGAGACTGTACCTCTTCTCGTCTGCGAAAGGATGTTGTTGCAACACGACGGTGCACCTGTTCCCGAGTACCTGAGCAACACGTACCCTCATCGTTGGATTAAAAGGGGAGATCCTGTCCCATGGTCAGCGCGATCGCCGGATCTCACGCCTCTGGAATTTTTCCTGTGGTGTCACGTCAAGACGCTGGTGCGTGAAATCCTCGTACAAACGGATGAAGGCGTGTTCGCTAGAGATCAAGCTGTCTGTGCCATACAACAGACACCAGGGATCTTTGACAGAGTGTGGCAGAACGTCATGCGGAGTTGCATGTATGCATTATGACTGGCGGTTGTCACTTCGAACAGTTACTATCAGCTACGGTGGACGCTGTGTACACTCACCAGCCAGAACATTATGACCATCTGCCGAGCAGCCGGTATATTCAGCCCTGGCACGGATAACAGCGGCGACGCGTCACGGCATGGAAGCAATGAGGCCTTGGTAGGTCGCTGGAGGGAGTTGCCACCACACCTGCACACAGGTCCCCAATTCCCATAAATTCCGGGGAGGGGGCGATGAACTCTGACGCCACGTTCAGTCACATCGCAGATGTGTTCGATCGGGTTCAGATCTGGCGAGTTGGGGGCCAGCACATCAATTGGATCACTGTGTTCCTTGAACCACTCCGTCACACTCCTGGCCTTGTGGGATGGTGCATAATCTTGTTGCAAAATGGCACTGCCGTCGGCAAACATCATCGTCATGAAGGTTCAAATGGCTCTGAGCACTATGGGACTTAACTTCTGAGGTCACCAGTCCCCTAGAACTTGGAACTACTTAAACATAACTAACCTAAGGACATGACACTCATCCATGCCCGAGGCAGGATTCCAATCTGCGACTCTACGGTCGCGCGGTTCCAGGTTGAAGCGCCTAGAACCGCTCGGCCATTCTGGTCGGCGTCATGAAGGGTTTTCGTGGTCCGCTGCCAGTGAACGATACTCTTTGGCCCTCATGGTGCCTTTCACTAGCTCCATTGGACCCATGGATGCTCGCGTGAATGTTCCCCAGAGCATAATGGAGCCGGTGCCAGCTTGTCTCCGTCCCGCAGTACAAATGTCAAGTTGTTCCCCTGGAAGAAGACGCGCCCTCTCAAGTGCATGATGAAGAAGGTATCGGGATTCATCAGACTATGCAACGCTCTGCCACTGCACCAACGTCCAGTGCCGATGATCACGTGCCCATTTCAGTCGTAGTTGCCGATGTCGTGGTGTTAACATTCGTACATGCACGGGTCGTCGGCTTCGGAGGCCTGTCGTTAGTATTTGGTGCCCTATGTGTTCAGACATATTCGTACACTGCACAGCATTCAAATCTCATGTTAGTTCAAAATGGCTCTGAGCACTATGGGGCTTAACATCTGAGGTCATCAGCCCCCTAGAACTTAGAACTACTTAAACCTAACTAACCTAAGGACACCACACACAACCATGCCCGAGGCAGGATTCGAACCTGCGACCGCAGCGGTCGCGCGGTTCCAGACTGTAGCGCCTAGAACCGCTCGGCCACCCCGGCCGGCCTCATGTTAGTTCCGCCACAGTTCGCAGCCTGTCCTGTTTTACCAGTCTGCCGAGCCTACGACGCCCGACATCTGTAATGAGGAGTGGCCGCCCCACCCCACGACATCTGGATGTGGTTTCACCTTTGTTTCGCCATGTGTTGAAGACATTTACCCATAGCACTCCTCGAACACCCGCAAGTCGTGCGGTTTCCGAAATGTTCGTGTCGAGCCTTCGGGGCATCACAGTCTGCCCTCGGTGAAACTCAGATAGCTCGTGGACCTTCCCCATTCTGCACACGAGCATCAAGCTCACTGGTACACTACACGCACCGTGGTGCGTCTGACTAGCAGTGATTCCTCGCCCGATGATGCTGCTATGCCTGTACGGTTTTATATCGATAGTAGCTCGGTGGTCATAATGTTTTGACTGATCGGTGTACATGCATAAGATAATAAATGTGCATTTCCGACGATTGATTCCCTATCTCAATATAATCCGTTGTGGATGCACTATCACTTGTTTCAGTCTGACCCAAAAGGTTTGAGACATATTGTATTTTGTCACTATGACTGACTGTAAGTGAGCAGACCCTCTGTTACCGATCATATTTCTCAGTAAATGGCGAATGTTAAATCGCAAGGAAATACTCAGAAAACTGTACTGCGCTGATTACTGGTGCGGAAGTGTGTGAATGTCCGCAGTGCGTCGTGTCTTGGTGCCTGTCGGCGGAAGGATTTGCACGTCCGCCAGTACGGGCGAGAGCAACGTACTCCGCGGTTTTGACAGCGTTCTCGGTAGGCTGTCCTCACTATCGACAGATATGCATGACGCACTGAAGGAAGAAATCCGGGGTTGTGAGCGCCACTTAGAGGCTGCTGCACGACACTGAAAAATGTCAGGCGAGTGGTTGTTCAAATGCTTCAAATGGCTCTGAGCACTGTGGGACTTAACAGCGCCTTATGCATCTTCATAGGAGCTGCAAATACAAAATTAGACTCATTAGAGAGTGCACAGGGGCATTTATGCAGTTCTCCGGCGGTCCATAAGCGAAAGAAAGGGGAAAGAACCATAATATATGGTACCGTGGGAAGTACCATCTGCCATACTCTTCACAACGGTTTGCAGAATGCGGATGTAATTGTAGATACATAAAACTTTCATCGAGCAGTACACAGAAGAAGTGTATAAGTCTCCATCGGCATTGGCAGTTTAAAGGAAACGAACAATACCAGCCGTACATGTGGACAATCAAATGTATATTGATTAGGCCAGCGTTTCTCAACGACCGTCTCGCGACACATTGTAGTGTGACAAATACATGTCAGGTTTGTCGCGAGATTTTTATGTTTCTGCTTAAAACTAATACGTTTGTTTTATTGCATATCTTGTGTTTATGTTCATATGTTTCTCTTCAAGAGTATTACGTAATAAATTGTTCGCATTTGTCTCGGCTTAAGACTTCAACATTTAGTTGTAAGATACGGACACAAGTTCCGATATCTCTTCGCAGGTGGTTCTGATAAGAACAATTACTTTTTTGCTTTTTCATTTTCCTCTGTAGATTTTCTTGACCGTGAGAGAAATTCATTCTAGTTCGGTCGCCTAGGGTGTAGACTGTTTGCCGTTCCGTCGTCACGGAACATTGCCCGGGGTACACCGTCTTGGAGGTCGTCTACACTGCGAGGAGGTTTGAAGGAGAATGGAGGGATATCATGAATGCTACTCCACATGCTGTTCAGTGGGTGACCTGCTTAGGTGTGGAGTTGTAATGGCTGCAGTGGCTGTCTCTCTAGTTTTTCGCATAAGTTAGTATCTCTTAGTCAGTCCCTAAGTAAAAAAAAAAAAAAAATTGTATGTATTTTTCTTGCATCAAGGACAAATGTCACGTGTAGGGGTATCAGGAATGTTTGAAACGTACTTTGAGGTGCCCCAAAGAAAAAAGGTTGACAAACGCGGGTTTTTGCACAAACAGACATAATGTCTGATGGCATAACAGCAATCAGTGGTTTTACAATGCTATTTATAATCCGTCTTGATTGCATAAAATGTTTATTCACATGACTGGTTTCGGTTCCTCTAGAACCATCTTCAGATCTGCAATTTCGGCTACAGGAGTAACCGAAATTGCAGATCTGAAGATGGTTCTAGAGGAACCGAAACCAGTCATGTGAATAAACATTTTATGCAATCAAGACGGATTATAAGTAACATTGTAAAATGCGGGATTAGGCAACAGCAGTATTCTTTGATCACATACCTGTAAACATGCGTTGTCGCACAAATTACAGCAAAGTAGATAAAGCGAGAGCGTTACTGGCAATTCGATATTCGTCTTAACAGTATTACTCAGTAATAACACCGTCAGACAAAGTTACAACAGTCACTCGTAAACTCAGATAAGTGAATGAACTGCCAAAATGTTAACAATGCTTTCTCATCAACGTAACATCTTATAAAGATAACCTCGGTAGTGGAACAGTTCTATTTCCGACTAACTAACGAAATAATTAGCAATGTTAACAAAGCAGAACAGCACAAAGAATGCGATGCGAGACCTACACAGTCCTTATTATATAGCGCTGTCAGTTTCCCTACTTTCAGTAGCGTGATTCCATGGAGAAAACATTCTCCAGGTGAAACGAGGAAACCTCCAGTCACTGGGGAATCCTACAATGTTCTAAGCCGTCACGCCCCACAACGTATGTTTAGAATGCTTATCAGATCGGTTCTCGACTGTGGAAGCCTTCATTTATCACGATGGATCAAACAGCGTACTAAGACAACCACATCGTAGCCAGTGAAGTAGTTTTCGAATTTGCTTTGGAATTATGAGCAGTTAGCAGTTCAACACTTTACTCGGTGAAACAAGGAAGTTGCCTCTCCAGTTCCCATAATAAAATTTCTGATGTGGCAGATACCGTTTCATCAGGAGCACACGATAGACGTGTGATGTTTCTACGTTATGTGAAGAGGCAGTTTTATTTATTATGTTTGTCACAAAGAAAGTCTTTATATACCTGAACACATGGTTGATATCTAATTCCTTGGTAACCACAGGTTGTGTTAGGAGGTGATGACGTCTCTGTCGTTCTTCCGCGATCGGTAGTGATGAGAGAGCAGCGTGAATGGAGGACATGACGAATAAAAGATGATGTTTTGAGATACTTTCTGGTGTGACGGTTCGTTTGGAATGAGGTAATATGAGCGAAGCTCTTATTTGCTGCGAGTGCTAAGCATAACACACGCACCGGCTGATTAAATATCAATATCCATTTGCAAACTACATGGTCCAGTCACAACAATGTGACCGCGTTTCAGAACCCTGAATAACCACCTCCTGCAGCGCGGACGTGCAGGAAGGGGGTCATTGAGGTTCTGGAAGGGATGTGGAGCCATGCCGACTGCTTTGCCTTGGCCAGCTGCTCTAGGTTCCTCAGTTGAGGATCCATGGCGCGAACATCCCGATCGATGTGGTCCCACAGATTCTCGACTGGGTTTGTATCCGGGAGTTTCGTGACCAGTTGAGTATGGCAAAGTTATCCTGGTGCTCTTCGAACCATACACGAACACTGCGAACGATGTGACACGTTGCATTGTCCTGCTGATAGATACCATAGTGCCGAGGAAAATACAAACTGCTTGTAGTGGAGGACATGGTCCCCAACGATGATTCATACGCGTATTGGCACATTGTGTCTTCCAGAATGACAAGATTAGCCAGGGAATGCCACGAAATGCCATAACCCACCCTCCTCCGGTTTAGGCCCTTCCGAAGATCCTTGCAGGACCTTACATGTTAACGGCCATCTGTCCGGCGGAGCATAAAAGATGATTCATCTAAGAAGGCTACCTATCGGCCTCTGTTCAAGAATGACAAGATGTGGAAGTATGCCGGCCGCTGTGGCCGAGCGGTTCTAGGAGCTTCAGTCCGGAACCGCGCTGCTGCTACGGTTGCAGGTTCGAATCCTGCCTCGGGTATGGTTCAAATGGCTCTGAGCACTATGGCACTTAACTTCTGAGGTCATCAGTCCCCTAGAACTTAGAACTACTTAAACCTAACTAACCTAAGGACATCACACACATCCATGTTCGAGGCAGGATTCGAACCTGCGACCGTAGCGGCCGCGCCGTCCCAGACTGTAGTGCCTAGAACCGCTCGGCCACCCCGGTCGGCGCCTCGGGTATGGATGTGTGCGATGTCTTTAGGTTAGTTAGCTTTAAGTAGTTCTAAGTCAAGGGGACTCATGACCTCAGATATTAAGTCCCATAGTGCTTAGAGCCATTTTAACCATACTTCGTCTTCCAATTCGCATCCCACCAACTGATAGTGATATGGCCATTGTGGTTGAAATTAACTAACTGCGATGTATGGTTATGGGTAAATAATATGGCTACCCAGAAAACATGTCCTCTTCCAAAATGTTTCTACGAACTACATGAGATGCAGTTCGGAGTAATTCTCTTACAAAAAACACAGACTACTACTCCTACTACATCTTACCTTTCAATACTTCTCCTTCGATCGCCCCTACCCGCGTGACTAGCAATCATACGTGTTACCGACTACTTGCACAGTTTCCGAAGCTCTCACGGGTCCCTTACACCACAAAACTCAGAAAATTTCCATAATCAGACTCTCAAATTTTATCGTGCGCATTGACCCCATCTACTGGTTGGTTGAACTGGTTATCACCTACTGCTCCACGCCATATTAATTTGCGAAACTTGTTGTCACAGTTTAATTTAGCATCACAAAGAGAGCCCACGGTAGTTGTAATTGGCTGATGTCCAGTAAGTATGTTTAATTATGGTTTAACATCCCGTCGACGAAAAGGTGATTAGAGACGGATCACAAACTCAAGTTGGGAAAGGATGATGAAAGAAAGCGACCGTGATCATTTCAAAGGAACCTTCCCAAGATCTGCTAACTGTTTTAGAGGAACTACACAAACCCGCACAGAAGTGGCCGAATGGGGCTTTGAATCCTGCTGGTCCCGAATACGAGTTTAGTGTTCTAATCACTGCCACACCTGACATAAATACAGTTTCACGCGATCCTTAATTTTTATACGCAGCTGAATCTGAACACCGAAAACTCTGGAGGTTGTCGAGCGATATCTTCTGAGAATTGTAGTACAGTATAAGGAACTCACGGTCTCCGGCGACTCGTTTCAGAATAGCTGCATTTTGTTTGATTTCTTACCCCCCCCCTCCCATTTCTATTTACATCTAAACTGGACTGGTAACATCTGCAACAGTGCAAATGCCGTCGGCATGCGCTGTGTTCCATTTTCGGGAACAAATTTGCTACAACCGCGCTCGGTGCCTGCTGTTGACAACACTCTTGCCCACTTCAGCCTTCCTCCTCAAGCTTGTAAACTGCTCAGTTATGTCTCGAGTCTGTTTTTCTGGCAGTATTACTCGCACGTTAACAGATATATACGGCAGTAGGCCTATGGGTAGTTTTAATAATGAAGAGTTGGCTTGTACGTACCTTGTGTATGGGTTCACTGAACTTACTGGAAGAGCGGCACGGCAACGCTATGCTGAGCTCTATCCGGAGCGACGCCAACCATACCACTGTAGTATTGCTTCAGTAGCTTTCGGAGTATGTTGATGCAATAGTGCCATACTTAACAATCATATGCAACCGCTCATTCCGAGTTGCACAGTTCACACCAATATTCAAGAAAGGCAATAGGAGCAATCTTCTAAATTACAGGCCCATATCATTAACGTCGATACGCTGCAGGATTTTGAAAGAGGCCTTCTGCGTTCCTTATCTATACAAACGATTTATGAGACAATCTGAGCAGCCGTCTTACGTTGTTTGTAGATGATGCTGTCGTTTATGGTCTAGTAAAATCAGAAGATCAAAAGATGTTGCAAAACGATTTGGAAAAGCTACCTGTATTGTGCGAAAATTGGCAATTGACCCTAAATAATGTAAAGTGTGAGGCCATCCGCATGAGTGCTAAAAGAAATCCGTTTAACTTCGGTTACACAATAAACAGTCAAATCTTAAGGCCGTAAATCCAATTACACAACTGGCCATTAAAATTGCTACACCAAGAAGAAATGCAGATGATAAACGGGCATTCATTGGACAAATATATTATACTAGAACTGACGTGTGATTACATTTTCAAGCAACTTGGGTGCATAGATCCCGAGAATTCAGTACCCAGAACAACCACCTCTGGCCGTAATAACGGCCTTGATACGCCTGGGCATTGAGTCAAACAGAGCTTGAATGGCGTGTACAGGTACAGCTGCCCATGCGGCTTCAACACGATACCACATTTCATCAAGAGTAGTGACTGGCGTATTGTGACGAGCCAGTTGTTTGGCCACCATTGACCAGACGTTTTCAATTGGTGAGAGATCTGGAGAATGTGCTGACCAGGGCAGCAGTCGAACATTTTCTGTATCCAGAAAGGCCTGTACAGGACCTGCAACATGCGGTCGTGCATTATCCTGCTGAAATGTAGGGTTTCGCAGGGATAGAATGAATGGTAGAGCTACGGGTCGCAACATATCTGAAATGTAACGTCCACTGTTCAAAGTGTCGTTAATGCGAACAAGAGGTGACCGAGACATGTAACCAATGGCACCCCATACCATCACGCCGGGTGATACGCCAGTATGGCGATGACGAATACACGCTTCCAATGTGCGTTCATCACGATGTCGCCAAACACGGATGCGACCATCATGATGCTGTAAACAGAACTTGGACTCATCCGAGAAAATGTTTTGCCATTCGTGCAGCCAGGTTCGTCTTTGAGTACACCATCGCAGGCGCTCCTGTCTGAGATGCAGCGTCAAGGGTAACCGCAGCCATGGTCTCCGAGCTGATAGTCCATGCTGCTGCAAACGTCATCGAACTGTTCGTGCAGATGGTTGATGTCTTGCAAACGTCCCCAACTGTTGGCTAAGGAATCGAGAGGTGGCTTCACGATCCGTTACAGCCATGCGGATAAGATGACTGTTATCTCGACTGTTAGTGATACGAGGCCGTTGGGATCCAGCATGGCGTTCCGTATTACTCTCCTGAACCCACCGATTCCATATTCTGCTAACAGTCATTGGATCTCGACCAACGCGAGCAGCAATGTCGCGATACGATAAACCGCAATCGCGATAGGCTACAATCCGACCTTTATAAAAGTCGGAAACGTGATGGTACGCATTTCTCCTCCTTACACGAGGCATCACAACAACTTTTCACCAGGAAACGCCGGTCAACTGCTGTTTGTGTATGAGAAATCTGTTGGAAACTTTCCTCATGTCAGCACATTGTAGGTGTCGCCACTGGCGCCAACCTTGTGTGAATGCTCTGAAAAGCTAATCATTTGCATATCACAGCATCTTCTTCCTGTCGGTTAAATTTCGCGTCTGTAGCACGTCATCTTCGTGGTGTAGCAATTTTAATGGCCAGTAGTGTAGTAGAGAATTATCGTGAATATGGTTCGAAGGACCCTCTGTCAGGCGCTGAAGTGTGATTTCCAGAGTATCCAGGTAGATATAGATGTAGATGTGAATGTAGTCAGAGAACTTTTTCTTTACTCTGTGTTTTGTCTTGTACGGTTTGGTGGTTGCATGTTACAGGCGTCTTCACTGTTGTGAAGGTATTTTGACAGAAATAAACGTAGTTCGGGTCACAAAACGAATGAATCATAATCATAGGTTATTAACAGTTGACAAATGTGGGATTGCCCGAGTATTCATTTTGCCAATTTTCTATAGAAACAAAAACAAGAACTGAACCATATCTGCATTCCCATGTATTCGTGAAAACACCTTTGAAATTATAAAACAGTCGCGCAAGGAAATATGCATAATGTACAAATGTGTGATTACTGTATCCCGGACAGTTTGTGTAAGCTGGGCGCAGATGCTTCGCGTCTCTACAACGATTTTGTGAACGTCTCTATGATGCTGCCTTTCATAGCTCTAAAGACGGCTGTGGTTTTCGCCTAAAGCCGTTTGCGCTTCGTAGATGAAAGCTGTCAAAAGCGCTGCCAGTGTCAGGGATTTCCTTACGTTAACTCGACTGAAGAAGCGTATTAAAACTTCACTCATGGTGGGGCATGTGTAGTACAACGACATATTTGTTAGGTAGATTCAGTGCCATATGGGGCACTATCTGTGAAACATGTTGCGAATAGAGTTGGTAACAAAGAAGTAATGAATTTAAACGTCTTGCATGGTGCGGTAGTTTTCCATGCATCTCAGTGTTTACGACGTCATGTTTCTTGTCCTGTATGTGTCATACAATGATAGAATTCTGTAACTCAGCCGCATATGTGGATACTGTCTGCAAAATGTCTTGCGAATAGAGTCAGTGGCAAAGAAGTAATAAATTTAAACGACAAACACAATGCGGCAGTTTTCATGTAACTCAGTGTTTACGACGTTATGTCTCCTGAACCGTGTGTGGTGGCACGATATCATTACGTAGGTGCATTTAGCCGCATATGTGCATACAGCCTGCAAAACTTATTACGAACAGAATTAGTAGCACAGAAGTACCAAATTTAAACATCATGCATGATGCGCAATAAACACATCTCATTGATTATGGCGTTGTACCTCCCATTCTGGATTACTCTGTAACGAGTCACAATAGACCACGGCTTCTTTACGCGAAAATACTCAAAAAATTTCCATTAACTCTCAAATTTTATCGGTAGAGTTCGGGTTCAACCTGTATAGTAGGCTTAGCGATCAGCACTAAGAGGTTGTTGGGACTATGGAATCCTGTATCTCCTGTTTTGGGTGACGGCGACCTTTACCTTTCTCGCGGCCACATTCGATTCGCGTGTGAGGAAAACCAGTTTTCGACAACAGGATTTTGTCGTAACTCTTCAGGCTTTCCCGGTGAGATCTTGACATGTGAAATAATCGGGTCTACTGCCGTCCGGCAGTAGACCCGATTATTCCACATGTCAGGATTTTGTCGTTTGTGCTTTCGTTGCCGTTGGTGTTTTCACGTTTGCAACACAGTATTAGGTGGCCATTACAAGCTAACACACCTGCACACAATGCAGAGAAACGCAGAAAAATGGTCAGGGAATTTACTGTCGTCGATTGGGGCTTGAATTACTGACACCGTTGTGAAAAGCACTTCTTTTTTTTGTCCTCCTTTCATGGGCTAGGTTCCGGCCGCTGTGGCCGAGCGGTTCTAGTCCGGAACCGCGCTGTTGCTACGGTCGCAGGTTCGAATCCTGCCTCGGGCATGGATGTGTGTGATGTCCTTAGGTTAGTTAGGTTTCAGTAGTTCTTTTTAAGTCTAGGGGACTGATGACCTCAGATGTTAAGTCCCATAGTGCTTAGAGCCATTTGAACCATCATGGGCTAGGTGATTTCAAACTTTTCGTCCACAATGCCAAGCCATCTCTTACATGGTCTTCCCTCTGTGTTGTCCCTCTGAGTGTGCAGGCAAGAACTTGTTTTGGAAGTCTGTTTCATGCATTCCATTTACATGTTGTGCCACGGCGTCCTGTAGCAGAGGTGGCTGAATTTGATGGTACGCGTTGTTTGGTTTATGAGTGCAGAAACCGGCTAGCACTGTACTGACAGCACGGAGGCAGGGCATGGTGGACCCGTCAAGGCTGCGACCACGCAGGACTGTCAAACGCTAGACGCCCTCTACACATGACATCATATCCACTCGGTACACAAACAACAGCGAGGGGCGCTTAATAAGCAATGGACCACTTTTCTTCTCCGCCAATTGCGGTTGGAAAAAAAGTGGGATTTGTTTGAGACGTCGTAGAATATTCTTGCTTCAGCCCCTACAGTTTCACGAAATTCCGATAGGTGCCGGCGCTGTATGTTGCCTTTAGAATGGCATTCCTAATGGAGGCGCGTTCCAAGCAGAGAGATTTCACTGACATACTTCTGTCAAAAAGCCAAAGTGTAGCAGATATTCACAGTTGCATGCAGAATGTCTACGGGGACCTAGCAGTGAACAGAAGCACGGAGAACCATTGGGCGGGACGTCTATCACCATCCCAATCTTCTTCTTCTTCTTTATCGTCGCCTTGTCCCACGTCACGTAGGGTCGGCGTTGCTCTTCTGGATCCTCCTCCTCCATAGTACTCTATCCATTGCCTCTTCCTTCTTCCATCCTTTCTCCCTTAGGTCCCCGGATATCTTATCCTTCCACCTCATCTTCGGTCTTCCTCTCCTTCTCGCTCCTTCAATCTTTATATCTTCGACTCTGTTTCCGATATACTCTTCCCCTTTTCTCTGTAAGTGTCCGTACCACCTTAGTCTGCTCTCTTGTATCTTCTTCCTCATGGGTTCCACTTTCATAGCTCCTCTAGCAAATTCATTTCTAATCCTGTCCTTCCTTGTTACCCCACACATCCACCTCAGCATCCTCATTTCCGCCACTTCCATCTTCCTTTCCTGGGCTACTGTGCTTGGCCATGTCTCTGCCCCGTATGTCATAGCAGGCCTTACGACCGACTTGTACACTTTCCCTTTCAACCCAATGCTCATCTTCTTGTCACACAACACTCCACTCATTTTCCTCTAGTCGTTCCAACCGCAATTTAGTCTACATCTACATCTATATTTATACTCCGCAAGCCACCCAACGGTGTGTGGCGGAGGGCACTTTACGTGCCACTGTCATTACCTCCCTTTCCTGTTCCAGTCGCGTATGGTTCGGGGGAAGAACGACCTCCGTGCGCGCCGCTCGAATCTCTCTTATTTTACATTCGTGATCTCCTCGAGAGGTATAAGTAGGGGGAAGCAATATATTCGATACTTTATCCAGAAACGCACTGTCTCGAAACCTGGACAGCAAGCTACACCGCGATGCAGACCGCTCTCTTGCAGAGTCTGCCACTTGAGTTTGGTAAACATCTCCGTAACGCTATCACGCTTACCAAATAACCCTGTGACGAAACGCACTGCTCTTCTCTGGATCTTCTCTATCTCCTCTGTCAACCCGACCTGGTACGGATCCCACATTGATAAGCAATACTCAAGTGTAAGACGAACGAGTGTTTTGTAAGCCACATCCTTTGTTGATGGACTACATTTTCTGAGGACTCTCCCAATGAATCTCAACCTGGCACCCGCCTTACCAACAATTAATTTTATATGATCATTCCACTTCAAATAGTTCCGCACGCATACTCCCACATATTTTACAGAAGTAACTGCTATCAGTGTTTGTTCCGCTACCATATAATCATACAATAAAGGATCCTTCTTTCTATGTATTCGCAATACATTAAATTTGTCTATGTTAAGGGTCAGTTGCCACTCCCTGCACCAAGTTCCTATCCGCCGCAGATCTTCCAGCATTTCGCTACAATTTTCTAATGCTGCAACTTCTCTGTATACTACAGCATCATCCGCGAAAAGCCGCATGGAACTTCCGACACTATCTACTAGGTCATTTATATATATTGTGAAAAGCAATGGTCCCATAACACTCCCCTGTGGCACGCCAGATGTTACTTTAACGTCTGTAGACGTCTCTCCATTGAGAACAACATGCTGGGTTCTGTTTGCTAAAATCTCTTCAATCCAGCCACACAGCTGGTCTGATATTCCGTAGGCTCTTACTTTGTTTATCAGGCGACAGTGCGGAACTGTATCGAACGCTTTCCGGAAGTCAAGGAAAATGGCATCTACCTGGGAGCCTGTATCTAATATTTTCTGGGCTCATGAACAAATAAAGCGAGTTGGGTCTAATACGATCGCTGTTTCCGGAATCCATGTTGATTCCTACAGAGTAGATTCTGGGTTTCCAGAAATGGGACGATACGCGAGCAAAAAACATGTTCTAAAAGTCTACAACAGATCGATGTCAGAGGTATAGGCCTATAGTTTTGCGCAACTGCTCGACGATCCTTCTTGAAGACTGGGACTACCTGTGCTCTTCTCCAATCATTTGGAACCTTCCGTTCCTCTAGAGACTTGCGGTACACGGCTGTTGGAAGGAGTGTTGTACTCGCTTTCCAGTCCTCCGTCCCTCTGTATGTACGACCCCAGGTATTTAAATTTGCAGATTGATTTCAGCTCATCATCCTGGATCTTGCAAGTCCTCATCTACCCATCCTTAAGTCTGTCACCATCCCAATAAGGTGGCGCAAACGTATGCCATCTCTCGCATGCCGGCCAGCCGCACGCATCTGTAGCTCCAGGAGTGTTGGAACTTGCGCACACTCTCATTCGAGGTACTCGGCGGATCACAAGCACCTCTCTGCTGAACCGGACGTCTCTGTTCGTAGCGCTGACACACTCGTTCACCAGCTGGTATACTCAAAGGCGTGTGCCCGCTGTGTTCCTGGCCGACTAACAGAGGACATAAAGAGCTACGAAGGACCACATGTGCGGAATCGCTTGCACGTTACGAAACTGACCGTCCCACATCGTCACAGGTTATGAAGCATGGGTTCATCACTTCGAATCGAAAACAAAACGCGTTGAGTGACGCCGCACCACCTCTTTTCTGAAGAAAAAGTCAAAGCCGCAACCTCAGTAGTAGGAGCCTGGTGAACTTACATATTTAGTCTACTTAACGCATAATTAGCAACATCTATGATAATCCGATTTAACAACGATAAATAGGAAAATGCACAATAATGCTCTTCAAATTCCGTGTTTATCTCGTTAGGCCACTTGACCAAGGCGCTGACTGCAACATATTGTGGACATCATCGTGATCAAATACAACAGCGTAACCGGCAGGCTTGGCTACCATCTGCATTTATGTTCAAGCGCGCGCTTTTCGCTGCGTTTTCATATTTTTGTCCAGTCCCTGCATAATGTGGCGCACATACTGCAGTAGTTGAAATAGCTTAATGCGATCTGTAATGAATGCACTGTATAAATGTTGTCTGTGTAATGTCAACAGATTTCGAGAATCCTTTACTTCCTTAACCAACGCTCTTCGCTTAAGTTTTATCCCAAGGGTGCTAATTACTTCTCGAGCTGAATCAACAGACATAGTAAACACATCAGCTGGTAATGTAAGCAACAAAACTTCAGGAAGTGTCACTGCCCGCCTGTGGCTTGGGCAACGTAACTGCCTGTGCTACAGTCGCTTCCCAGACTTCGCATTGTGGTAGTTAATTGCTGCTGTAATTGTGGAGAGACGCAAGTTCTCTTTCAACAGTAGTCTTACAGAAAAAAAGTACCGTATCTTAGTAGGACGTAGTTCCGCCAATTACTTAAACGCTCGGAGAGTTCAATGACTAGCTTCTTGTAACAGTTCCGTGAGACAGTCACACCTCTTACCAACAACGCTGGCGCCGCCGCAAGACTCTGGATTCACATTTGGGAAATGGCGGTTCAAAACTCCGTCCGGCCATCCGTGATTTGGGTTTTACGTGGTTTCTCTAAGTCACTTTGGGTGGATATCGGATATTTTCCTTTGAAAAGGACACACAGAGATCCCTTTCTCATCGTGCGCAATTCGACCAACTGCCCTGTGTCTTATGACCTTGTCGTCGACGGGACATGTTGAACACTAATCTTCGTTCCTCTTTTGAATCACCAGGAGACAGATCAAAAATGAAGTAAACTTACAATCAATTTGCTTTACAATACATTTAGCGTAGTTAGTTTTCTTTGTCAGTTAACACTACAGTTGGCCGGAGTGGCCGAGCGGTTCTAGGCGCTTCAGTCTGGAACCGCGCGACCGCTACGGTCGCAGATTCGAATCCTGCCTCGGGCATGGATGTGTGTGATGTCCTTAGGTTAGTAAGGTTTAAGTAGTTCTACATTCAAGGGACTGATGACCTCAGAAGTTAAGTCCCATAGTACTCAGAGCCATTTGAACCATTAACACTACACTCGTGAGCAACCGAATTATAGACACCTGCCACAACTTCTTTGTCACACAGGCAGGAAACAGAGTAAGAGTAAAGTGTCCTGTACACGAGAAGCCATGTCCTAACGATAAACTAAACCACACATTGTTAGTGTGGCAGGTGGGTCAATGACGATAGCTGAGGCTGTGGCGTCGGTGCCAGCTTACATTCTTGTAAGCTGCTGCGATTTCTGTACAATGGTTCCACTCATACCTCACATTCAGCCAACAGTATGTAATAATTGGTACTACAATGTCGCAATGTAGTGATGTAGCATCAAGGTTCCCACAAGGATCCGTATTGGGCACATTGTTTTTCTCATTATATGTTAATGACGTGTCAACTATTATTTCTCACTGCAGATATCACCTATACGCTTCAGCTATATATACGTGGAAGTCCGAAAAAATTGTGCACAGCCATCCACCATGTCAATGCTGATTTACTTTCCTTATCTGAATGGTCGCAGAGCATAGGTTAGAAACTCAATCCATCGAAAACAGAAGCAGTCTTAGTCACCCACAAAAGACTATTACCACGCAGTTAAGAGAATCTCTCCCACACTTAATCCTAAACGTCACAGAAATATTCTTTTCCTCAAGGACTTTTGTACGAAAGCTCCCGCAGGCTAGAGCTGGCGATGAATGGTTGTGTGCGGCACATTTGTGACGTACACTATAACGACCATGTTACACCAGCCTACGAATAATTATCATGGCTACGTGCCAATAACCGTGGAGACTATCATACTCCATGTCTGCTCTATCTTCTCAACCATTGCACTCCATCTTATTTACTTTCAACTCTTTACTATTTGAACAGCACAGCAGAAATACCCGTTCTCAACGCAGTAAAACGTTCTCTGTACCATCACATAATACTGCCATGTTCTCTAAATCATTTTCTGCATCAGGAATCCGGCTTTGGAACCATCTTCCTCAAAAAATCAGAGAAATTAAATTCCTTGCAAACTCCAAAAGAAAGTTAATGTCCCATCTATTATCACAATAACCATCTCTCCCGCATACAGTCTGCAGTTCGCTTTTGTCAGTCCCCCTTCCCCCACAACTTTTCCCTCCCCCATACTGGCAGAGGTCTTCATTTAAATTCTGCTCTTTCATAACGACCACTGTCGCTGTCATTTCAACCTTCTCCTCTTTTTTTATTCTTTCTGCTTCTATAATACTAAACATGTATTCAGTGTCGGATACAGAAAAACCTCAAGGAGGGGGAGCTAAAGATATCTTGAACTACCTTTGCTTTTACAGTAATAAAAAATAATCAAGTCACATGCATAGTTTAAGAAATGCCATCTTATGACATAAATAAGTTACAATTGTGGTTCTCTTCCTTAAATGATGAATTCTATGCGTCTATTCGCCCTGTCAAATTGGTTAATCACATTCTCAATAGGACAACCAATGTCAGGGTGTGTATTCAATAGAGCTAAGCCATTAAGTCGATCCTACTTCATTGTCGACCTCAGCCATGTCTTTGTACACCGCGACGTTGAAAAACGGCTTTCTATTGTAGCAATAGATGCAGGGAGAAAAGCAGATATTTTGTACAGGGTGTGCAAAGTAGCTAGCCAGATCTAGAACAAACAGACAACGCTTACATAACAGAATCACGATCATTAATGGCGTTTATGCTCGTTTGTTTGTACTGAAGAATCTCTCCCATTAGTATAATATACGGTGACGCGGACGCGAGTGCTACATAGGAATGTACAACTATTCGATAACTCGATTCAGTCGAGTCGACTGACGAAAGGCTGACTGGCGTGGGCGGCGGGATTGGTACTGCGGGCGGCCCCGCGAGGGGCCTTTAAGACCCTAACCAGTCAGACTAAATAAGGTATAAATAAATAATAAATATACTGTATAACACTACATACTGGCCTGCTGACAGCAGCGATGTGCGCCTGGCCCGTGTCATGGATTTCACTAGACATCGAAAGACTTATGGGCGTCATGGTCAAAGGCATACGTATCACTTCTGGCAGTAACCCAGATGTGCTGAATGCAATAGCGATCAGCGGTCCAATAAGCACAGTCATATCTTCGTATAATATTGTGAAGGCATTGAACAGCTTAAGACTGGTACGCTGCTTCGTCTTGCTGGCATTACAGCTCACATCTGGGGTGCTGATGGCGAGCAAATTGTTGAATTTGTTCACACGGCAGGTTCCTGCATCTTTCACCAGTAAGAGTTGATTATAAGCACACAAGAATCCCATTTCATCCCACATAAATATCGCAGGGCCAGACGTGAAAGAATGTATGATGGGATAAAAAAACATTCAGTTAATTAACGGATACGAAAATTTAATTGTGATGGAGGACTGGAATTCGATAGTAGGGAGATGATAAGTACCTGAGTATTTCTAATCAGTTTGGGATCCGTACCAGGTCGGGTTGACGAACGAGATAGAGAAGATCCAAAGAAGAGCAGCGCGTTTCGTCACAGGGTTATTTGGTAAGCGTGATAGCGTTACGGAGATGTTTAGCAAACTCAAGTGGCAGACTCTGCAAGAGAGGCGCTCTGCATCGCGGTGTAGCTTGCTGTCCAGGTTTCGAGAGGGTGGGTTTCTGGATGAGGTATCGAATATATTGCTTCCCCCTACTTATATCTCCCGAGGAGATCACGAATGTAAAATTAGAGAGATTCGAGCGCGCACGGAGGCTTTCCGGCAGTCGCTCTTCCCGCGAACCATACGCGACTGGAAGAGGAAAGGGAGGTAATGATAGTGGCACGTACAGTGCCCTCCGCCACACACCGTTGCGTGGCTTGCGGAGTATAAATGTAGATGTAGATGTAGGTGTAAAAGTAGAAGGAAACGTTGGACTGAGGGAGATGAATGAAATGGAAAGCTGCCTGCTAAAGTTTTGCACAGAGCACAATTTAATCATTGCTAAAACTTTGCTTAAGAGTCTTGAAAAAAGGTTGTACACTTTGAAGGTGCGTGGAGATAACGGAAGGCTTCCGGTTGATTACTGAAAGAAGTTTTTATACGTGGGAAAGACCTGGAGGTACCGCGAAGTTTGAACTCGATTACGTCATAGTAAAATAAGGAATTTAAAATCAGGATTTACACTGTAAAACATTTCCGTGAGCAGATGTCGACTCTGACTATAGTTTATTACTTATGAACTGCAGATCAAAACTAAAGAAATTGCAGAAAGGTAGGAAATTAAAGAGATGGGATCCGAATAAATTCAAAGAACCAGAGGTTGGTGAGAGTTTCAGAGGGCGCGTTAGGCAACTATCGACAGAGACAGGGGACAGAAAAGCAATATAAGATGAAGGGGTTGCTTTGAGTGATGAAGTAGTGAAAGCAGCAGAGAATCAAACAAGCAAACAGGTAAGCAGAAACCTGTAGATATCGAGAGGAATACTGACTGAGAAACCTCAGAACATTCTACAGCAGGCTGGTCTGACCGGATTCTGAACGTGGTGGCTTAGCCAGCAGGCCGCTTCGCACGGATGGATCCTAAAAAGCCGACCTTGACACGTCAGCCGTGACATTCTAACTGCTGCTTAAACAACTCTCTGCGCTGCTGCCTGTGATTTAACGAGCACTTCGCTCTCGTTTAAGTACATGGCCGAAAGAGTCAGCCTTCAGGAATTGTGAACCTAACCCTGTCGTCTAGGACCGGGTGCCACAAAGGGCGCAGATTCACTACGAGATGAGGCAACTCACAGGCGTCTATTGTCTATTGAGGCCTAAGCGCTTTAGTGTGCGAGTGAGACAGACGAGAACCTACGTCATAGGGAAACACAGTAGAAGCCCTTTGTGGCCAAGGAAAGGTAGTAGTGTTAAATATGGCGGACCTAAGATCGGCCATAAAGGGAAACATTCATGGAAACTATTTAATTCTGTAGTAATGCAGGGAATCAAGCCATAGTAATTTTAATCTGCCATCCTCCATAAATTTTCATGGAGATCCCAATAAAACTTGAATACTGATCATAATAGTTTAGGATTTACTGTTAAAGTGAAATTAACAAGTTTTATAACAAAGACCTGAGTGCTAAAGTCTGAACGCTCTGGTCGATCTTAACGATCGATATTTCATACAGAAGAGCATCATTAAAATGACAAACGTTGTACAACTCTGTAACTTCATTTGTTTAAAAGATATAGTAAATTTAAATTACCAGTATTTACAGTTAAGCATCAGCTCATCATTTCCTCTATAAAAAACACGTTGAACGATGACAGCATAACACCTTGTTGAATCATTAGGTAATAGAATATTTGTTGTAAAGTTTAGTGCATAATAGTTACTTATGTTCTTTATTTATTTATCAGAAAGCACATTGGTGCTAGACTACTGTCCTTGACATTCAAAGTTAAGAAGGAAATTGTATTGGTTTTATGTAAAAGAATTTAACGTTTATTACGTAATGGATATTATTGTTACTTTATTTATAACGTTAAAGTGGTCTAGCTTTGATTATTTATATATGTTAAAATGTAAAATAATGTAGAATAAGCTGTAGCCAATCAGATGGACGGCTTCAGGAAAGGGAACTGCGCTAGTCAGTTGAGCGAGGATATTCGGCGCGCGGGAAACACGGCCGGGGACGGGCAGAGATACAGTGCTGGTGGAGACCCGGAAGCGGACGATAGGTCTTTTAGCTAGGAAGTGAAACGACTTACAAAATGTTGCGTTGTGTGGTATCTCGGAACTTAGTCTCTGAGCGGTGAGCAGCCGCGCTCTTGGTGTGAACTCTAACTTTTCGTGTAGTTAACGAGGTCGAGTATCGAACTTGTAATCCGCGATGAGACTGTGACTGATCGAACTGTGTCGAATGGATATGCGCTCGAGTGTAGCTCTAAATTCGGCTACTTTCACTATTAGTTTGCTTTCTGAATAAACATTGTTCTAACCAAATCGCAACCGTGTGGCCTACGTCATTTATGGGTCGTTAATTTAGTTCTCGATACTGTTACGAGGGTTGTCCAGGAAGTAAGCTCCGATCGGTCGCTAAATGGAAACCACAGCGAAATTCAGACTTCCATTTGCAAGAGTTAGCTACACTTTCCAGATACTTCTCTACATAGTTGCCGCTCCAACTTAGACATTTGTCGGAGCGTTATACCAAATTTCCAACACCGTCGTCATAGAAGGCAGCCGCCTGTGCTTTCCGATAATTCTCTACCCTGGTCTATAGCGCGTAGCCTGCGCCCCAGTGTTGTCTTCATATCCAGCGTTTCATTGAACAGATATGATATTCAGGACGAGCCAATTAGGGCTATGTTCTGGGTGATCGAACACTTCCCATCGAAAAGGCTGCAGGAGCGTCTTCACTGCCCCTGCAGAGTGCGGCTGAGAATTGCCATGAAGAAGGTAGTGCGTCGCAGTTGTGTTAGGTGGGCTGCATTTGTTAAGGCGAAGCCTCTCAGCGGGCCCTCCTACTTGGCGGGAGACGTCATTGTTCTACGCAGCCTTACTCGCTCACAGTGCGCTCACATCTGAAAAGAGCGTCGTGATGCGATCGGTGGTCATACTAGAGCCACTACCAAACACATTTGTGCAAAGCTTCATCAGGTGTTCACTGTGGTGTCCATTTTGCGACCGACCGGAACTTACTTTCTGGACGACTCTCATTCAAAAAAAAAAATGGTTCAAATGGCTCTAAGCACTGTGGGACTTAACATCTGAGGTCATCAGTCCCCTAGACTTACTACTTAAACCTAACGTACCTAAGGACATCACACACATCCATGCCCGAGGCAGGATACGAACCTATGACAGTAGCAGCAGTGCAGCTTTGAACTGAAGCGCCTAGAACCGCTCGGCCACAACGGGCCGCCTATTACTGTTATTATTCGTTATATTAACTTTATATTTCGCAAACTTGCCACCAGCCAGACAATTTAACCAAAGCGTCACAAGTGTCTAGTTTAGGACGTGTAATGCGACACATGCGGTCCAACCCCTAGACGAGTTTGAGCCGAAACATTTCGACGAAGAGCAACCGCATGCGAGCGAGAACATCTATGGGAAGTTATCTTGCATGTCCCAAGTCACACAATGACCTCTGAACAATTTAGTATGCTTCTTGACAGATGTTAACTCTATGTTAGCTTAGTTAAAACTGAAAATTAGCCCGTTTATTTTTAATATACAACAGCCTCCTGCTCTGGGGAAAAAAATTGAAATTCAAACGAAGCTTTAGTAGTTCATCTCGTGCTTGTTCACATACGGAAGATTACTGAATATGACATACCTGGAATGATCAAGAGCCACGGTAGGACTGGCTTTCTAAAAATGACAAAAAACAGTCGTAAAAATTGTTTGTGATTGAGAACTAAAATTAAGAAGTTTTATGGAAGTTGAAACACGTATGTTGTGTGGCGGCGATGGCGAGGCATTGCAGAGTCTCTGACCAGAGAGCTATTTGTCGTTCCTAGTCTGCGCTTGACCGCGCGAGAGTTCAGTTCAGTTGCGAGTTACAGTTCGAGAGTAGTAGCGCATGCGAGATGACATAGTCTGTGGTAGTAGCGCGCGAGAGATAGTCGCACTTGTGTGTGAGGAGTCGGCGGGCGTCGACATGGCACTCTGGTCAAGATTCAGGACGAGGTATATTTTTAAATAAGGTAATGAAGCAGCGTTGCGCGCATTTGATAATGTAATGTAAATTAACTGTAACTAAGTTGTTCAAGAATTGCCCCAATAATAATTTGTTTTCAAACGAAACATTTTAACAAAACAAACACTTTATTGAAAGAAATATTTCCCTTGGTATTCCTTAAAGAAAAGTTTCCCTTAAATTCAAAGTTTTTGCGATGCATTTCCTTCGAGCTACGGCGAAAAATAAGAGCAGATGCAGTTTTACTGAGATAAGAATTTAAGTTTAATCAGGGCCTAAGATCGACATTTCGGTCTATTTGTGTTTTCATTGTCACTGAGATTTCATTTTTTTATCTAATTGACTTACATTTTTGTGGGCAGCTTATACCTGGGTCAGATTGCTAATTTTTATTTAATTGTCATTGTCATTAAATTTATTTGCTGGGAGGTTACATTAGGTTGTATTCTTGTTAACATTCAATTATTGTGTTTAAAATTTCTCTGGGGCGGTTACACTTAGCTCTATGTCGATTTACATTTGAGTATTATCATTCATTTTTGCGGGGAGGTTACAAAGTTTAGTGGTACAAACAATCAAAAAATCATTACAGAAGAGACCCGAATTCAGCAGAACTACACCACTGAGGGAGAGCATTTATTTTTACATAACTAGATCTTGGAATGCATTGTGTTTCCGCCAAGTGCGTCAGACACTCACGAGCCAAGACCAGAAAGACGTCGCCTCGCAATCCGTGAAGAACTTTTGAATCGCACAATTGAGAACGAGATGCTCCTTAAGGGAATCATTACTGGTGATGAGACGTCGGTCTATGGTTATGACGTCGAGGCCAAGGTTCAATCGCAATGGGTTGGGAAAGGTTCTCCAAGACCAAAAAAAGCTCGTCACATCAGGTCAAATATCAATGACTAGCTGATAGTTTTCTTTGACTCTGAAGGATTGATTCATCATGAATTCGTGGCGCAGGGAGAAATGTCAATCGGTGGTACTCTCGGTACAGTTGCGATGCCTGCGAGAAAATGTGAGAAGGAAACGGCCTGAAATGTGGCGAGACAGTTCATGGCTGTTGCATGATGATAGAGACCCGCACATTCATCCCTGTTGGCGCTTGGCTATTGCACAAAAAACGAAATCACTGTGCTGCCTCATCCTCCGTACTCTCCAGATCTGCCCCTTACGGACCTTTTTTTATTTCCAAAGTTGAAAATCCCTCTGAAACGACGAAGATTTGCAACGGAAGACGAGACAAAAGGAAAATTGCAGACGGCTTCGCGCGATCAAGCGAGAGGGGTACCAAGACCACTACTGGAAGTTGAAACGACGTTGGCAGCGGTGTGCCAATTGCGGAGAGGAGTATTTCGAGGAGACCACGCACAATAAGTAAACGGCAAGCGTAGAAAAATTTTGTGGACAAAGTTCCGGAATTTTCTGAACAGACCTCGTATGTGTCCTCATTGCAAGGCAGTCATACAAGGGTGGCACATCAAGAAGTATCGCATGTATCTCGTTTGGATACTGGCTACATAATCGCGACCAAGGCAACAAAAACTTCATATCTGTAGCTCTCTTTACAATGAATTCGTGATCGCTCTCCAGCCGACAATGTCACGTATTTATAACTGAACTTATTGTCACACAACGACCTTACTCAGCCCGTCGCACATCAAAATGCGCACATGTTCGTCCTCGCGTAGCATCTAAGAAAGAGAGCTTGTACAGTTAATATTCCATACAAAACATTGCAAGATCCAATCTTAATTACTGACTCGCTGGCGAACTTGTTATCAGGTTGTCTATTTTATTTATATATTCCCTAAAAATAACCGACACGCTGATATGGCACATATTAATCTATCACATATAAAAATATCAGATGCACTTCTACCATTACACCCTGTGTGTTGATTGCTGCGTTCATTGATTACTCTCCCTGTATGTAACTCATATTAACTCGAGAGTGAAGGTCTCAGAAATATATCTACGAATTCTGGAAGAATAATCTGTTTTAATAGTGTTGAATCCCCTGCCACCCTTCTTCGTTCCCCCAATTAACTGGGATACACAATAGGTGGAACGAAGTCGGTTGTCTTACGTGGTCGACACTGAGTTAGATCTGAATTAAATTCCCCGCTTCTTGCAAACTTCTGGTGAAAAAGGCAGAGCCAGTTGTTGCGCCCTGGAAATACTGTGGCGAACTGTTTACAACTGTCTGCCTGACATATAGGCACAGAAGGAGTGATTTGCAGTATGATACCATCCGTCTGCTTTGACCCACACCAAAATGTCGGACATAGTCAGTCATAGAAATCTAATTTGTGTAAAATACACAACAAAGTAAGAATGACAACAGATTCGTTGCCTTCACCAATTCACTTCGTCCTAACATAGGGCTCGTGCTACACTAGGGATTAGCCTCTGATCACAACCTTCATTCCAAAACGAAATATAGAAACAAAATAAATATAATGCAGAGTTCATGCAATCTTAACGGCATTGAAGCAGACTAAACAGATGATCGATTCCAAGCTGCTCATACTGTTTGAGTGCCCTTCAGTTTACTGCACGTAGTCGCCAGATAAACAAGTTCATGATATCCTTCTTGCCTACGAATGAGTGTCATGCTGCTGTACACTAGGGCACGTCGGAATTCAGGCAAGTGTGTAAACAAATGTGGCAACCGAGGAAAAGGTATAGGAAATTACATGGATGAATATTCCGTTCCCATGCACGTCATTGCCTCGTTGTTGAGGTATACGGCTATGCATTTATAGATGATTGGCTGGAAGTAACAGATAACAGGCTGCAGCTGTTCCAAAGCAATTGCTAAAGTCAGTTATTCAGCCGTTGCCCCTTTGCAAATACTTATGTGAGAAGAAGTGCTTCTCATTCATTGAGGATTGAGAGATAACGTGATCACAACTTACGGATTTCTGCTCCTTCAATGATCAGAACTGAGTGGTGTTCAGTTTCAGCACACTTTATTGTAAGAAGCAGTGCTCTTTATTCAGACAAAAGTGCTGAGGGTAGTTACCCAGTTCATCTGTGCTCTAGTCTAACATACAAAGAACGGTGCTGTCACTACTTTCTTGTGAAGCATCTGACCTGCTTCGTAAACTGGGGACTAGATTTTAATTTGTTATGAAAATGAATGGCTAATCGAGGGCTCTTGCTAGCAACCATCCAGCCACACTTCCATTATTCGAAATTTCTCTCTAGCAGTTTGAGAACACAGATAGAGTTTACAGTTTTACGTTGTAAGTGGCAGAATGTTTTTGGACGAGTGAAGGTAAGTGAAAATGCGGAACAGTGAGAGTGGCTGTAATTGGGTTTGTACTTTACGCTTCCTATGTGTTACGTTGTTTAATCACTTTCGAGTCTACCTTAACAATGATTTCGCTGAGTATTGCCCTACGTTTACACAGAGTTGTATACTGTGAGATTCACCAACTGCCGACGAAGATGTATGACTCTTCTCTACAGTTATCCTTTCACTTAACATAACTGGAGCCAGCTGCGGCCTTACCTCGAGGGCTCTGAGAGTAAGAGGAAACTGCTGCGATTACGCCACGTCAGTAATGAGGGAGTACTCATTCCGAGGGCCAGGTAAAAGAGTCTTGTAGCATTGTTCGGTGTTTTTATACATGCGTTGTTGGAAAATGTTACTTCATTCAAGGCTCATGCCTTCAGGATGTGTAAGCCAGTGTAGAGAGTGTCTATTCCTCACATTCTGATTTGTGACGAGGTGGTTCAGGGAGTAGCGTTAGTGTTGTCGGTGAAGAAGGTTCAAAGCGAAACTTACCACAAAAACGTTCACAGTTCACAACATTTGGATGTGATATTGCCGGTTTTTGAGGGCATAAGTTTCTGTTCTGACCGCAAAGGACAAGGCCATTACTTCCAAACTACGATACCGTACAGCAAATAATGCAAGAAATGACTGCCGCATCCCGGCCTCAGAGGAATGAAGAATAAGCAGCGAGACTTTTTACTGAGATCTACACTCAGTCGCGTGCAGCAACGTATTTTGACAAATGGTCTAACTGCCCCTTTAGTTTCCACTTCACTTCGTACAGCTGACGTGCTCTGTGTCATTCACTCGAAGACTCGGAAGAGTTAAAGTAAGTGTCCGCGTTTGCGACACTTCAGTAAAGAGCAAGTGATCGTTGATGTTACAGATTTTCACCCGGTACACAGCTACTTACGTTCTAACTGAATATTGGAGCCTACAGAGTAAGTATCCGGAGGTCCCTATGTAATGGGGAACTGTCACGAGGCAGATCCGCCATTATAGAAGGAGACGGGGTTGTCAGTAGAGAAGCAGTAACAGCAGAATGGCTAGGTGAGAAGAGCTCACTTACTTCACCTGACCAGCAAATCTATCAGAGACATTCCAACCTTTCTAAAACCCCCCAAGTCGACTGTCGGTGATGTTACTGTGAAGTGGAAACGCGAAGGAACAACCACAACTAAAGGAAGACCTGGTAGATTGAAAGGTTCCTTCTGTTTAGTTGTGCATCGTTACCTTTTTGTATCTCTCTTCCTCTGTTTCCTTCTATCTATGCTAGAGCGTACCGGACGTGTGTGTGGCCAAGTCGCCTCAATGACACGTGCTTGCCCGCTTGATACATTGATCGGAAGGGTTGAATTTAAGGGGCCAGCCCGACGTTTACTTAAATGATCTGATGATTATTATGTTAATATTGCGCAACGGATAACTCGGGGGAGGGCTCAAACTACCAAGTGGGCAAGTCAGTAAAGGCCACGCTCTATCATGATCTATAAGGACACCACTTTGTTGGTAACATTGCTCTCTACACAGGAGTTGGGTTTGTAATGATCATTAAATTCATGACATTGCTCTCGACACAGGACTGGGGTTTGTAATGACCACTATATCCTTGACATCCAGTTTACAGGTCATTTATTTTCTTGATCTCAGAAATTTTACAAACTTAATATGACATTTATTATCTATATTCCCCAAAACTTTACAAATTTAATAATTGCAGCAAACAAAGTCAAGTCAAATATCTTCTAGTTTTGTCTCGCACTGAAGGTGCTTAAACTAACAGGCATCTCGTTTCTACTTAAGCACTGGGATAGAGGATGGGACTATGTCGCTGCCCTTGTGGCCCGTCTGCTGGAACAGTAATCGAAATTCGCACCCAAGATTACTACTAGGACCGAATAACAAAAATTCTCTTTGGTGGAAAAACGGGGGAACAAAGCAGACACAAACGTCTCCCATATTCGCAAAAGAAACCAAATTCTTAAAAATAAAACATCCTGTAAAATACAGCACACGCAAATAATCAATTAACAGCACACGTAAGCATCCTCAGCTTAACTAATTTCCAAGAACGAACTGGCAGCTCGCTGGCAGTGCAATTCGGCACCACGTGGGTGACCGATACCAACAGCTAATTTCTTTGTACTCACCCCTCTGTTCGTTCTTGCTTTCCATACTATAGAATCATTCACACGCTCAACCTATTCTTTATCAAAGTAGTTAGGACGTGCTGCTTGCAAATGGGGTTAAAAAGGAACCGTGAATAAAATTTATGAGATGGCCTAGAAAAATTTTACGTCACACGCTTAGAATCTTAACTATGTCACACACGCATCTCCTACCAGGTTTCACACGGAATCGTCATCCAAATTACTCATCAGCCGTTACGGCCACGTGTTAACTAGGCGGGGTGAGGCCCCAGGTAACTTTAACATTGCAAAAAAACGCTGCTTCTAAAAGTGAAACTATACAATTTTTTTTCAGCTATTGCTGCTCTCGTGTGTCGAAGGTACCAAGTGATTCCAGCACTATAAAGGGATAACACGAGCTCCCATGCTCGCCTCTGAAAAAGAAATCCTAAATGAAAACTTTAATTGTAAAGGCAAATTTTCTAAAAAAAATGAATGAATGGCCGCAACGACACGCTAACTACTTCAATCCTGAAAGAGAGCGGATTAGTAACAGTGTAAAACATAATACCTCATCCCACGATGAAATTGGCCGCAAAGATGGAGATTGCCCTCGATTCCGTCTGCTCAGTCCAGCCGCTACCCCAAGAATGACTATCATGGCGGCTCTCAACGGCCGTTCCCTTACATGGAGGGGAGGGGGACCTGTTACCAATCCCGGACTACCCCTGGCAAACAGGTGCATCATCTCTGTCTTTACACCAGGCTTAGGTTGGCACTAACCGACCTACAGGGTGACCACATCTCTCCCTTGGCACTACCAGCAGACGCACTCTTAATACAAACCCCAAACTTAATCAACCCAAGGCAACGTAGTGGGATTAGGGAAAGGAAGTGCATTTATGTAATTATGAATTGAATTAAATAAGCAGGTAGTCCACCTCTTCACTCGAGATATCACACTATTTAAATTTTAAAAAATGTTGAAATTATATTCTATATAATGCAGCAAAACAGCTAATTCTAATGAGATGGGATAAACTGTTCCCTCTCAAGATCTCATCTACTGACAGACACGGACTGTCGAGACTTGCGGGGGGTGGTTGTAAAAATCGCATGTAATCAGCGGAAGAAATCACTCGTAAGATCCACAGTGTTGCCAGCAACTCAGGTGGCACAATGACTGAGCGTAGGGAGGTAAACGTAATGAGTTACAATGGTCAAGCAGCTCCTCAGAAGCCACAAATTTCTGTAGTCAATGCTAAGCGACGATTCAGGTGGTGTAAAGAGCGATGGCACTGGACAATAGGTGGCTGGAAACGAGTGATTTGGTCTACCAATCACATTACACCTTTTCGTAGTCCCATGTAAGCGTTTGAGTTTGGCGAATTCCTGGACAGAATTACTTGCCACCATGAATAGTACCAGCAGTGATGTACGGAGGAAGTAGTGCTACGATATGGAGGTGTTTCTCATGGTCATGTGCTAAATGTGGAATGATATGATCACCACTTACTGCATTGTATACTGCGTACATTTCAGAAATGTTGATTGTGGGTATCAGCATGACGACGTACTCTGTTATAAAGCAGCCTCTCTGAGTCATGGTTTGTGTGGACAATATCATACCTGAAAGGAACCGGCCTACCCGAGGTCCCGACCTGAAACCAATGGAACACCTTTGGAATGACTTACAACGTGGACTTCACTTCGAACACCTGCGTCCAACATCACTACTTTCTCTGGTTTCGGCTCTTGAGGTAGAATGGGCTGCCATCCCTCCGCACACATTCACACTTAAAGTGTACCACGCTCTGTTCAAGCCGTCATTAAGGCCAAAGGCAGATACATCCCACGTTAATATCAGCTAATGGTTGTCCAGATGCTTTTGATCTACATCCACAAGCCACAGTAAGGTGCGTGGCAGAGGGTACTCTGTACCACTATTAGTCATTTCCTTTTCTGTTCCACTCGCAATTAGAGCGAGGGAGAAAGGACTATCTATATGCCTCCATATGAGCCCTAATCTATCGTATCTTACCTTCGTAGTCCTTACGCGCTATGTATGTTGGCGGCAGTAGCTTCGAATGCCTGTTCTCTAACTTTTCTGAATAGTGTTTCTCGAAAATAACGTCGCCTTCCCTCCGAGGATTACCATTTGAGTTCTCGAAGCATCTCCGTAACACTTACGTGTTGTTCGAACTTGCCGGTAACAAATCTAGCAGCCCACCTCTGAATTGCTTCGATGTCTCTCTTCAAGTCGACCCGTTACGTATCCCAAACACTCGAGCAGTACTCGAGAATAGGTCGCACCAGCGTCCTATATGCGGTCTCCTTTACAGGTCAACCACTCTTTCCTAAAAAGCTTGGAATAAACGGAAGTTGACCATTCGCCTTCCCTACCACAGTTCACACAGGCTCGTTCCATTTCATAGTGCTCTGCAACGTCACGCCCAGATATTTAAACGGCGTGACAAGCAGGACGCTACTAATGCTGTATCCAAACATCACGGGTTTGTTTTTCCTACTCATCTTCGTTAACTTACATTTTTCTACATTTAAAGCTAGCTGCCATTCCTAATGCCAACTAGAAACTTTGTCTAAGTCGTCTTGTATCTTCCTACAGTCACTCAACTTCGAACCTTACCGTACAACACAGTATCATCAGCAGACAACCGCAGATTGCTGCTCAACTTGTCCGCCAAACCATTTACGTATACAGACAGCAATAGCGGTCCTACCACACTTCCCTGGGGCACTCCTGACGATACCCTTGTCTCTGATGAACACTCGCCGTCGGGGACAACATACTGTGTGTGTTCTATTACTTACGAAGTCTCGAGCCACTCACATATCTGTGAACTTACTCCATTTGCCCATACCTTCGTTAACAGCCTGCAATAGCGCACCGCCTCAAATGCTTTCCGGAAATCTAGAAATATGGCATCTGCTTGTTCCCCTTCATACATAGTTCGCAGTATACCGTGTGAAAAAAGGGCAAACTGAGTAACACTGTATGTCAATGTGTAGTTTTGGGTTAGGAACAGGGCGACTGTTGAAGTTGCTTCGGAGAGGTTATTGAGTACACTATGTGATCAAAAGTATCCGGACACCCCAAAAAACATGTTTTTCATATTAGGTGCGTTGTCACCAAATGCCAGGTACTCTATATCAGCGACCTCAGTACTCATTAGACAACGTGAGAGAGCAGAATGAGGCGCTCCGCGGAACGCACGCACTTCGAATGTGGTCAGGTGATTGGGTGTCACTTGTGTCATACGTCTGTCCGCGAGATTTCCACACTCCTAAACATTCCTAGGTCCACTGTTTCCGATGTGATAGTGAAGTGGAAACGTGAAAGGACACGTACAGCACAAAAGCGTACGGGCCGACCTCGTCTATTGCCTGACAGAGACCGCCAACAGTTGAAGAGGGTCTTAATAATAGGCAGACATCTGTCCAGGCCATCGCACAGCAATTCCAAACTGCATCAGGATCCACTGCAAATACTATGACAGTTAGGCGGGAGGTGAGAATACTTGGATTTCATGGTCGAGTGGGTGCTCATAAGCCACGCTACACGCCGATAAATGCCAAACGATGCCTCGCTTGGTGTAAGGAGCGTAAACATTGGACGATTGAACAGTGGAAAAGCGTTGTATGGAGTGATGAATCACGGTACACAATGTGGCGATCCGATGGCAGGGTGGGGATATGGCGAATGCCTGGTGAACTTCATCTGCCACCGTGTGTAGTGCCAACAGTAAAATTCCGAGTCGGTGGTGTTATAGCGAGGTCGTGTTTTTCATGGAAGGAGCTTGCACGTGCATGGAAAAGCTAAATGGAGCTATGTGGAGGCCTTGTCACTCGTTGATGCAGCCTGACACGAATACTTCGCCTATACCTATCACATCACCTCACAGTAGCAGCTACGTTCATGTATTCCAGTATCTGTTTTTATTAGACTTGTTTCTCTCTAGCTCCGTGGAAGTTGTTCTTTGATGTCTTAACACATGTCCTATCACTATCACATCCTGTCTCTTGTTCTAGTTTGTCGTCTCCCCATATCCATTTCCTCGCCTGTTCTGTATAATATTTCAACATTTCATATTTTATCAGTCCACCCAATTTTCAGCATGCTTCTATTAACACCACGCTTCTTCGCTTTTCCTGTTTTGCCATTGTCCATGGTTCACTCTCATGGAGTGCTGTGTTCAAGAGGTACATTATCATTAATTTACTTTCCAAATTAAGCTTCATTTTGGATACTAGTCTATTCCGTTTGGTGGAGAATGTTCGCTTTGTCTGCCCAAGTCTATTCTTATATCTTCCGTTATTCGCCTGTTACGCGTTATTTTAGTTCCAAGGTACCCTAATTCGTTCGCTTCGTCCCCAGTTTCGATGTGACGTTTATGGGTAATCTCATTTCGGATAGTGCTCAATACTTTCGCTCTTCTTTGCATACTCTTAGTCCGAATCTGTAATTAGTAAATTATTGTTCATTTCATTCAACAGGTAATTTTTCTTCAGTATCACAGAAGATACCAAAGTTATCGGTGAAACTTTCTTTTATTTTGCTCGTTGATTCTTTGATATATCGGTTGAATCTAACAGAGGACTGCATCATTGCCTTTCATCCTTTTAAATTCGAGCATTTCTTTTTCTATTGTTCTTCCATTCTCATAGTTTCTTTTTGGACCTTGTACGAGTGTGTTGTCTATTACTTGTCATTGTTTATAGTCTGTATCTATTTTAATAGACTTTCGAACTACTTGCAGTACATTCCATTTACAGACATACAGAAAACGTTCGATAACAAGACATAAAGAATACAGGAGTAAATTACAGGAACAACAAAATAATTCTGCAGTTTTAAAATAACCAAACTGCTGTCATAGGGAAGAATGGACCATACGCTAAGATACTAAAAGGAATCGTGCTGGAATGTGACTTGTCTCTTCTGTGACTTCATTTATACATACAAAATTCAACGAAGGAATTGTCAGAAACCAACAAAAACGAAATAACAATTATTAGAGAATGCAAGACAGATGACATTGCCTGACTGGCCAGAAAAGAAGATGAGCTAAAGAAGGTTCATCGCCAGACGAATCGAATCTTATTAGAGAAGTCGAAGATGATGATACAACAAGACAAAAAGGTGAACGCGTGTCCTCTCAGAATGCACAGCTCAAAGGGATAGGAGAAACAATTCCTTCCTGTACTCAAGGGGCAAAGGGTGGTCTATTTATTACCAGTGTAGTACTTAAAATCAGAGTGGCATACACTAATTCTGCAACTATAATATATCGTGAAGACGAACGATATGGTAAGAACAAGTCGACAGACAGAGATAGGAGGGCACTGTGACGGAAGGTGACCGAGAGTAAGTAAAGAACCGGTGCAAAACTGACTTCTGACGTAAATTTAATTCTGTCCTACAGTTCGGCAGTAACGTCATTTTGGCCACTGTAATATGGAGCTCCAACTTCTAAGAATACAGAACGGTGAAATGGGTTTAAAGGTAAAGGAAGCATACACGCAATTCGAACAAGTAGCCTCAGAAGCGAAAACCACTGCAAGACTGTGATTTATCTACCTTTATAACTATTGGAAAGAATTTAAAAAGGATGCTTGCTTACTTAAAATCAGTCGCTGGTTTTCTCTGAATTTGTTTATCAACTGTCATGACACATTTCGGGTATAACCCATCATCTGATGACCTACTACAAACAGACAAAGTAGCACATGTTATGTTACAGATTTTTACAAATACACTTCCTACAATTGTCTCTTCAGAATTTAAAGATAACACTTACATTGGCCACGAATCTGAGTGTCATTCTATAAACGTGCATCGGCACGGTTAGTAGTGTAAAATGCCTCGGCATTTATAAATTGGTGCTAATGCCCAGGATAAATGACCGGGCAAATGTCCAAACTTCATAAATGCTCGGGCATTTCGCATTTTAAAGATTAATTGACAAGCGGTACTTATAAAAAAAACTTAAGCTGATATTTTGTATTGGAACAGGTGTTTGCTTCTTTAGTGGTTGATAACGAAGATAAAAAAGCTGCTTGAGATTTATGGGGAAGTTATTAGGGGAAATAAAATAAATGAAAAACACCAGTTTGCTTCTGTTCTACAATATTACTTTTGTTGTGTTAACCGGTTTTCGGCTTACAACGCCATCTACAGACATTTGTTGGGTACTGTAGAACAAAAGCAAACTGCTGCTTTTCATTTACTATAATGTTGTTCTACCAAGAACCGACGGAAGATTCAGTTGGCAGGGGAAATAAACTGAACTGTAAACATAACGTTATACATCTTTAATAAGGTCAGTTCATGGGATAGTACATAATAAAGAAAGAAAACAACACTTAAGTTTAAAAGTAATTTTTGAAATAAAGTATTCTTTATATTAAGTAGGTAGCATGTAGGTAGTATTCTTTCCTTATATTATACTACTGCAAAAACGTTAAAAAATTGTTCTCAGTCAGTTTCTTGATCTTCATAAGTTGAACAAGAATCATGAAGTTGACTCTACCTCAGATTCCTCGCTGACTGCTTCGTTCCTTTCCATTTCGTCCTTGCTTGAACTGTTCAGTATGGGTTTTCCTTGGGGTCAACAGGCTTAGGCCGCGTTCGTGTTTCATTTATTAATTTCGTTGTAGGAGAGGTAGGTTAGTTTTGCAACTCTCTCTGATGTGAGCCTGTTTCTTTTTTTTTTAATATGGATCCCTCCAAAAGTGCTGAAGGTACGCTCTATATCAGCAGTTATAACTGGTGCAGACAGAATTTTTATGGCAAACGTCTGCCAATTCTCAAGTTCCTCTTAAACCTCGCCACCACAATAAAAGATTTACATGATGATTTATATCTTCCTGAGAGTGAGGACCCACTCCTTCCCACACAAATTGTCTGGACCTAATTCCTTGTTTTTCGCTATAATCAGCCAAGTCCTCTTTAACCTGAATAACATTCGTCCAGTGTTCTTTGCTGTGCCACAAAGCTTATTGCATCAAGCATCTCGATAGGCTTCAGGTTACTACCCTGTACTACTGGATGAAGAAGATTAGCTGCAAGGTGGATAGAGGACACATCAAATTCCTTTCTAGATCGGAATTTAAAATAAGGCTGACTTTTCTTCTGGAGATTGCAGTGGAGAGGACGGTAGTTTCTCACGCAAAATTTCATCCACTATTTACAATAATAGGAATAGCATTAATGTTTAGTTACAATTACTGGAATTAGAGTAAGAAAACTTTTCTCATAATGATTTTAATTAGGGATGCCAGATGGGTCGAGTGCCGATCCCAGTTCCAAGAATAGCCGATCCTCTAGGAATTAACTAGTATTGGAATTGAACGATTCCAGTGTCTTAAGCGTCGATTCATTGTTATTAAATTACTTCTACGTTAGTGTTGTCATTTTTTCTTCACAGCGATGCAGTCATACGGAAGCAGATAAAGAAAGGAGCAAAACAGAACTCTATAGTCTGTAGAATGAAATTTTCACTCTACAGCGGAGTGTGCGCTGGTATGAAACTTCCTGGCAGATTGAAACTGTGTGCCGGACCGAGACTCGAACTCGAGACCTTTGCCTTTCGCGGGCAAATTCTCTACCATCTGAGCTACCCAAGTACGACTCACCCCCCGTCCTCACAGCTTTAATTCCGCCAGTACCTCGTCTCCTACCTTCCAAACTTCACAGAAGCTCTCTTGTGAACCTTGCAGAACTAGCACTCCTGGAAGAAAGGATATTGCCGAGACATGGCTTAGCCACAGCCTGGGGGATGTTCCTAGAATGAAATTTTCGCTCTATAGCGGAGTCTGTCACAGATGTCGCTACAACTGACAATAAAGCATTTTTTTGTCATTAAAAGCAGTTTAACGTTTAAGTATACATTTATCATCAAGAAACACATGCCAGATGTTTAATACATTCAGTAATAATTTTGTTATCAATAATAATTCTTCAATAGTATTTAGAAATTTGACTGAGTGAGGTGGCGCAGTGGTTAGCACACTTGATTCGCATTCGGGAGGACGACAGTTCAAACCCACGTCCGGCCATCCTGGTTTAGGTTTTCCGTGATTTCCCTAAAGTGCTTCAGGCAAATGCCGGGCTGGTTCCTTTGAAAGGAACACGGCCGACTTCCTTCCCTAATCCGATGGAACCGATGACTTCCGTGTTTGGTCCCCTCCTCTGAAATCAACCGTCCAACTAAACAGAGATTGGACATAGATTATAAAGTGTGCTACATTACGAAGCGATGAGCCAAGGAAAATATTTTTTTATACCAGCTTATCGCTACACAGTTGTTCAAAGCAGTGTGTGTGTGTGTGTGTGTGTGTGTGTGTGTGTGTGTGTGTGTGTGTGTGTGTGTGGGTATGTGTGAGTATGTGGGTGGGTGGGTGGGTAGGTGGGTGGGTGTGGGAGGGGGGGATGGGTGACTGTAGGAGTGCGAGAAAGAGAGAGAGAGAGAGAGAGAGAGTGAAGAGTAGAATTGTACCGAGTTGGAATGACAGTAATAAATAAATAAATAAATAAATAGAATAACTTCTCTCTTCTTTCGTTTCGTTCTTAGTATCAAAGGCAATGAAAGATATGTTTAGGTTCAAATGGTTCAAATGACTCTGAGCACTATGCGACTTAACTCCTGAGGTCATCAGTCGCCTAGAACTTACAACTAATTAAACCTAACTAACCTAAGGACATCACACACATCCTTGCCTGAGGCAGGATTCGAACCCGCGACCGTAGCGTTCGCTCGGTTCCAGACTGTAGCGCCTAGAAGCGCACGGCCACTCCGGCCGGCGATATGTTTAGGTTTAAGCGTAAACATTTATTAGGTTTTCATGTCGGGAATATCATTCCATCCCTTATTTTAAATGGTAAATTTTACATTCTAGCAGTAAATACTTTAAAAAGTTCTTCTTTTTATAAATGGCCAGATTTTGAGCATTTAAACCTGCTTTGGGCAAATTCCCGGCAAATGCCCATTTATGAATGCCTTGCCGCCCACTGGACATTTGCTTGGCCCGCACCACTAGACACGGTTACTCCACCTTGCGCGACCGAGCCTTCCTCCCAGTACATACTTTTGCGCTGATGGTTGCTTGTACGGAATTCGAGAGTTTGGGTCAAACTGTACAATTAATGGTGCTACCCGTTTTTCTGCATTTTGGTAATGGCAGTCTTGCACGTCTACATCAGAGTCTCGTGGATATCTGAGATGGTATGCATTCCTTTACCAAAAAGTGTTTTTTCTTGAATAATCTTCTTTTAGAAGTAACTCCTGTAAGATATTTGCGTATCTCCAAAAAATTTTAAAATGAAAAAATTAATAAAAATAAATTTTAACATAACATCTGTTTCTTTGTCTGTTTGTAATAGATCATCCAGTGATGGGTTAAATTCGAATCGCGTCATGACAGTTAATAAACAAATTCAGAGAAAACCAGCGACTGTTTCTAAGCGACCAAGCAGCTTTTTTTTTTTAAATTCCTTCCAATAATTAGTCCGTAATTGTCCCATGCTTCTATAAGGACTTTCACTCTGACTTATCATTAACTGACACTCGTGCAGGTAATTAACCGTTTTATGATAATACCTTGCCCAATGTGCTAGCCACTCACCTGCATATTTCAGGTGTCATTATAGTTGCTGGGACTGTTTCTGGGCCCCTGGTAAGGCCACTGTTGGCCTTTCCCTTTCTTTTTCCGCTGTTACCGTGTTAGAATGCCGTGTAGGCATATGGTAGGTAATTCGAAAACCTCACTGCTTTTAATATTGCGACTTCGAGGCCAGGAAAAGTATTGAACACGAAGGTGAGCCGATAGCACAGGCATAATGAAGCCACCCACGCGTTCACTCGACTAAAGAAATAAGCGCCGAGTTTCCAACGGCCGCATCCGTTCAGCCGTAACAGCCTATTTACGGCAAGGTCGTTGCACCAAATGGCATTGTGCTTCAGACGAGAGAACGTCCTTGACGTTCCAATGACCTCGGTGCTGTTCTGTTTTAAAAAGTCTGTGAAGTAGGCCAGGAGTTGAGGCAGAACGCGGAAGATCCGAGCACAAGAAATAAAAAGTGGAATTTATACGCACGTGCTTCGAAACTTACGGCAGTGGTACCGCAATAGAACACGGTGTACGTACCATAAATTCTGTCCGAGTGTCTCTCAACGTTTGGTCTTCATGCCTTAGGAAACAAGTCGGGAATTCCGTTTGATTTTAAAAAAAATGTGTGTGATATCTTATGGGACTTAACTGCTAAGGTCATCAGTCCCAAAGCTTACACACTACCTAACCTAAATTATCCGAAGGAGGGCTCGAACCTCCGCCAGCACCAGCCGCACCCGTTTAATTTCCGACCAACGCTATGCAAGACAACTTTTACGGTCGTAGTGACACGTTCCTCCAACAAGAGAACCCTACAAAAAGAAGTATAAGTCATAGAATTTGAAGAAGTCTTTGTATATCCTGTGAAGAATTAAATCCAACAACCAACCGTCGTGGTACAAAGAAGGACACTCTTTCTGTTACCTGTTCGAATATCAAGACTTAGATTTTCTGAGATTTCCCTGAATCGATTGAAATGAATGTCAGGAGTTTTCACTTCAAAAGGACACGACTAATTTACTACCTCCACACTCCCACAATCCGAACTCGTGCTTCGCCCCTAAAGACATCATTATCGATGTGATGTGAAATCCTAATCTTCCTTCCTACTGCTACTGCTTATACACAAGTCGTTCAACGTTGTCTACACACTACCGAAACATATCTTTCTGGACATTGTGTTGTACAGTTGCCGGATGTCAGTTTGTGGGATGGAGTTCCGTGACTGTACCACTTGGACGGTCAATAAAGAGACGGTTGATGCTGTTTGCGGATGACGCTGGTGTTACCGTCCGGTGATGTCTCATACACTACTGGCCATTAAAATTGTTACACCAAGAAGAAATGCAGATGATAAACGGGGATACATTAGACAGATATATTATACTAGAACTGACATGAGATTACATTTTCACGCAATTTGGGTGCATAGATCCTGAGAAATCAGTACCCAGAACAACCACCTCTGGCCGTAATAACGGCCTTGATACGCCTGGGCATTGAGTCAAACAAAGCTTGGATGGCATGTACAGGTACATTAATATGTAATGGCCAGTAGTGTATGAGACATCACCGGACGGTAACACCAGCGTCATCCGCAAACAGCATCAACCGTCTCTTTATTGACCGTCCAAGTGGTACAGTCACGGAACTCCATCCCACAAACTGACATCCGGCAACTGTACAACACAATGTCCAGAAAGATATGTTTCGGTAGTGTGTAGACAACGTTGAACGACTTGTGTATAAGCAGTAGCAGTAGGAAGGAAGATTAGGATTTCACATCACATCGATAATGATGTCTTTAGGGGCGAAGCACGAGTTCGGATTGTGGGAGTGTGGAGGTAGTAAATTAGTCGTGTCCTTTTGAAGTGAAAACTCCTGACATTCATTTCAATCGATTCAGGGAAATCTCAGAAAATCTAAGTCTTGATATTCGAACAGGTAACAGAAAGAGTGTCCTTCTTTGTACCACGACGGTTGGTTGTTGGATTTAATTCTTCACAGGATATACAAAGACTTCTTCAAATTCTATGACTTATACTTCTTTTTGTAGGGTTCTCTTGTTGGAGGAACGTGTCACTACGACCGTAAAAGTTGTCTTGCATAGCGTTGGTCGGAAATTAAACGGGTGCGGCTGGTGCTGGCGGAGGTTCGAGCCCTCCTTCGGATAATTTAGGTTAGGTAGTGTGTAAGCTTTGGGACTGATGACCTTAGCAGTTAAGTCCCATGCAGCTTCGACACGAAACCACGATTCATCAAGATTAGTTCAAAAGTGGTTCAAATGGCTCTGAGCACTATGGGACTCAACATCTGAGGTCATCAGTCCCCTAGAACTTAGAACAACTTAAACCTAACTAACCTAAGGACATCACACACATCCATGCCCGAGGCAGGATTCGAACCTGCGACCGTAGCGCTCACGCGGTTCCAAACTGTAGCGCCTAGAACCGCACGGCCACTCCGGCCGGCATCAAGAGTAGTGACTGGCGTATTTTGACGAGCCACCATTTACCAGACGTTTTCAATTGGTGAGAGATCTGGAGAATGTGCTGGCCGGGGCAGCAGTCGAACATTTTCTGTATCCAGAAAGGCCCGTACAGGGCCTCCAACATGGGGTCGTGCATTATCCTGTTGAAATGTAGGGTTTCGCAGGGATCGAATGAAGGGTAGAGCCACGGGTCGTAACACATCTGAAATGTAACGTCCACTGTTCAAAGTGCCGTCAATGCGAACAAGAGGTGACCGAGACGTGTAACCAATGGCATCCCATACCATCACGCCGGGTGATACGCAAGTATGGCGATGACGAATACACGCTCCCAATATGCGTTCACCGCAGTGTCACAAAACACGAATGCGACCATCATGATGCTGTAAACAGAACCTGGATTCATTCGAAAAAATGACGTTTTGCCGTTCGTGCACCCAAGTTCGTCGTTGAGTACACCACCGCAGGCGCTCCTGTCTGTGATGCAGCGTCAAGGGTAACCGCAGCCATGGTCTCCGAGCTGATAGTCCATGCTGCTGCAAATGTCGTCGAACTGTTCGCGCAGATGGTTGTTGTCTTTCAAACGTCCCCATCTGTTGACTCAGGGATCGAGACGTGGCTGCACAATCCGTTACAGCCATGCGAATAAGATGCCTGTCATCTCGACTGCTAGTGATACGAGGCCGTTGGTATCCAGCACGGCGTTCCGTATTACCCTCCTGAACCCACCGATTCCATATTCTGCTAACAGTCATTGGATCTCGACCAACGCGAGTAGCAATGTCGCGATACGATAAACCGCAATCGCGATAGGCTACAATCCGACCTTTATCAAAGTCGGAAACGTGATGGTACGCATTTCTCCTCCTTACACGAGGCATCACAACAACGTTTCACCAGGCAACGCCGGTCAACTGCTGTTTGTGTATGAGAAATCGGTTGGAAACTTTCCTGTCAGCACGTTGTAGGTGTCGCCACTGGCGCCAACCTTGTGTGAATGCTCTGAAAAGCTAATCATTTGCATATCACAGCATCTTCTTCCTGTCGCTTAAATTTCGCGTCTGAAGCTCGTCATCTTCGTGGTATAGAAATTTTAATGGCCAGTAGTGTATGTGGACGATTGCAGGCAGATCTGGTGATCGAGCAGGCCAAGGCAACATGTCGACATTCTGTAGAGAACGTCGGGTTACAACAGCTGTATATGACCGACATTATCCTGGTGGAAAACACCCCCTGGAATGCTGTTCACGAATGGCAGCACAACCCGTCGAACCACCAGACTGACGTACAAATTTGCAGTTAGAGTGCGTGGGATAACCACGAGAGGGCTCCTGTTGTCACACGAAATCGCACCCAATACCGTGAATCGAGGTAGGTCCGGTTTGACAACCACACAGTCCTCGACTGGCCTCTTTCTAGCCAACACACGGCCATCACTGGCACCGAGGTAGAACCAGCTTTCGTCAAAAAACACAACAGATCTCCACCCTGCACCTCCAGTTATCACTCGCTTGACACCACTGAAGCCGTAAATGGCGGTGATTTGGGGTCAGGCCATCTGGCTCGTAGCTGTCGTTGAAGTAACCGACTTGTAATCGTTGTGTCACTGTGGGCCAGCTGCTGCTCAGGTAGTTGCTGCAGATGCAGTGCGATGCACCAGAGCCGCATGCCAAACACGATGATCTTCCCTCTCTGTTGTGCCACGTGACCGTCCGGAGCTCTGTCTTCTTGCGACCGTACATTCTCGTGACATCACTGCCAGCAGTCATTCACAATGGCTACATTTCTGCCAAGTCTTCCTGCAGTGTCGCAGAAGGAACATCCATCTTCTCGTAGCCCTATTACAACACTTCGTTCAGACTCAGTGAGGCGATGATAATGGCCTCTTTGAGGCCTTAAAGGAATTATTGACTAGCATCAACTCACCAAGTCTAATCTCACAGGTAACAATCGCTCACGACTGCGTGTATTTATAGCAACACTGATTTACGTCCGTACATGGGCGCTAATAGCGCCACTCGTGCGACTGGCTTGAAAGTTGAATAGACATCAACTTTAAGATGTAGAATGGCAGCAAATGTAGAAACAGGCCTATCAAGTTTCGTTTATGTCTCACAACTCCTTGATGTTGCAATCTTTTCCGTCAGTATATATTAAATCTATTTTGTAGATACTGTCAATCTTCAGTGACAGAGTTGTATTGTTAGAATAGTTCTGCATTTTTTAAACTGATTACGTAATGAGTTGAAGGTTAAGCTACACTTCGTCAATCGTACACGGTCTTGTACGTTACGTTGAAACAGAAGTTCTCTTTACCATGGAACGTGTGATATTTACAAATGAACTAAGTTTCTTTAATGTTTTATCGATCTTCCTTTTCTCCAAATTGGAGATTTCTCGAAAATGCAAATAGCTTACATTTCAAAATGGTATTAACTTGTAACTGGTTTTTGACAATGCTTCTTCTTAGTTTGGTTTCACTTGTTGATTGTTGGTATGTTGTACAGTAATAATGTAACAGACAGACCACGAAAAACACTACTGGCAATATTTTCTCAATTCCAACACTGTTAAATTTGAATAGAAAGTTTTTTCCTAGATAAATGACCATGTTGTACATTGGAACAGTTTTCGCATTGGGAAAACCTTACTTTTCCGGGTTAATTTTTGTAGTTTCAGAAAAATACTGCAGCGTACTTAAAGTGAATGTTATCATTTTAAAATGGAATAAGAAAATATATCAAACTTCTCTTACAGGTGAAAGTCTGAGTAGTGATCCAACGTAGAACACTCTCACCTACGTTATAAAATCCTTGTTTCTCTTATTTCCCAATAGTAACATGAATTTCTCGCTCTCTGGTTTTACTTTCTGTGCATACTGTATAGTCGAGGTCAAATATTCTCGTAAGTGCGAGAGTCTCGATCCGAATTTACCTGCTTCGAAATCTAACGCTGGAACAAATTGTAATTGCAAGTATTCGGCTGGCAAGGCTAGCACAAGTGGTGGTATAAAGTCAGTTACCAACAGACTCTACACCTGTGCATTAGTTTAACCCATCAAACGATAGTTTCCGGGTCACTGTGCATCTTTGTGGTCTTAGCATCATTACGGCATGTTGCACATTGCTCTGAAGACGCTCGTTTTTCAGGGTTAATCCGGCCACTGAAGAATACGTTTTTACAAATAGAGCAATTACGAGTGCATAAATAAGACTATGAAGTCGCATTTCATAAATAGGTTTCTCTTCCACAATAGCAGCTTATGTAATCTCCCAATCCGTTCGTCGTATAAACAGCAATCTGACTTTCCCTCTCAGTGAGAATAGACATGTCTAGCGCCACCGTGAACGAACTGCAGAGATTAATGAAAGGTGTCCTGACATCCTGCTTCTACACTACGAGAGGCATAATCGTTTGACGTCTACTACTTAGTTCACACGCCATCTAACTCGTGTTTACGGTTCAACAAGCTACATCCTGTCCCATCCTCTCTACTGGTTAAGTGATAGATTATAGAAGATTGGCCACGAGCAACTTCGTGCCTTGGACAAAGAATCCAGTGTTAAGTCTCGAATGCGAAGAAAGTGAGACTTGCTAGGATCACTAGTTTTAAATGGCGAGAGTGTAAAACCGTGTAGTTATTAGAAATACCGAACGAATCCGGTATCAGGATGGCCCAGTTAGGATCGACCACCAATTAACCAACAAGTGACATAAATTATTGTTCTCTAGATCAATTACGTCTAATGAGCTACAACCGAGCGGGGTGGCGCAGTGGTTAGACACTGGACTCGCATTCGGGAGGACGACGGTTCAATCCCGCGTCCGGCCATTCTGATTTAGGTTTTCCGTGATTTCCCTAAATCACTCCAGGCAAATGCCGGGATGGTTCCTCTGAAAGGGCACGGCCGACTTCCTTCCGAATCCTTCCCTAATCCGATGAGACCGATGACCACGCTGTCTGGTCTCCTTCCCCAAACCAACCAACCAACCAACCTAATGAGCTACATAACGTCAAAGAGTATATTTCAACAGGGTAGTAAGAGCAATATTTGAATCATATATATATATATATATATATATATATATATATATATATATATATATATATATATACTCGCCTGCACATGTGCGTGCTTGTGTGTGTGTGTGTGTGTGTGTGTGTGTGTGTGTGTGTGTGTGTGTGTGTGTCGATGAGCATGTAAACGATAAGAATTCCAATTCTCTGTCACAGGTAGAATGTTCACCATTGCGCAGAAGTGTTGTTCGTGTTTAATGTTGTTACAAGGCCTAGTAGGATATACAAGGGTTTACCGTAAGAGCGTGCAAAAATGTAACAGGACATAGAGAATGATCCATTGAACAATTTGAGGCAGGGAACCTGGGGTTGGAGAAGCTAGCTTAAGGAGATCTGGAAATAAACTTGATGCCGCTTTGTCTAACAATACTGTTTTCCAGCATATTAACAACTAACATGCGTAAAAGTTCACAAGTACTGTGCTTTTTATTTACGTGTGCATTCCTTATTTCCTGCAAGGAAACAAGGAGAACGACCCTGATTACTATGAACTCATGATGCAGGTTTCGTTTACTTTACTTTTTCATGAGGTGGCTCTGTTGTATCGTATTTACATTCACTCACGACAGAACATGCTATGAATCAACGACAGATCCATTCATTACTCAACGTCAGTGCTATTCAAGACGTACAGTACAATACGATGAAGCAGTACCGGTACAGTTTCGCAGAACTCACTGACACGCGCCTTGTGCGTGGGGAAGTACATTGCAGTGCTCTCGCTGCTGAAGGGCTGTACAGGGAACGATTTCCTAACAGGCGCCATTCGTCACGACGATCGTTTATTTTTTACAATCGATGAATGCAACGAACTGGTTCATTGGGAAGAAGAAATGAGGGACCTGGCAACATGAGCACCAATCGCACGCCCGATTTTAAAGAGGAGGTGCTGGAATGTGTTGCAGCGGACCCCACTACAAGTACTCGTCGTATTGTCATTTCTTATTGGGCGCTGCACATACTAGCGTGTGGCGAGTATTCCACGAACAACATTTACACCCGTATCATCCACAACGAGTCCACGCAGTGCTTGTGACTGACTTTGCACCAAGGGTCTCATTGTGTCAGTGATTTCTCCAGCAATGGATTGATCGATCAGATTTCCTCCAAATTACTGAAGAGGCCTCATTTGACTGTGATGTTATTTCGAATAGCAAGAATAGTCGTGTGTGGGATGAGGAAAACCCCCACGCTGTAGTAGAGTCACGCCATCAAGTACGTTTTGCTGTGAATAACTGGCCCCGGCATTGTAGGCGACAATCTCTTTGGACCACATCTACCTGGCCGTCTGAATGGCCACCTGTACTAGAAGTTCTTGCAAAGAGTTCTACCAGCGTTGTTGGAGAACGTGCCCTTGTCTCTTCGTAAGAGGATGTGGATACAACATGATGGTGCACCGCCTCACTTCAGTGTGGATGTACGCAACCATCTCATGCTGTATTTCCTGGTCACTGGATTGGAAGGGGAGAACCTATTCCATAGCCTGCGAGGTTACCTGATCTGAATCCTCTTGATTGTTTCTTGTGGGGATATCTAAAGTCATTTGTGTATGATACACCAATGGATACAGAGATGAAATTATTTATCAGAATTGTTGCTGCCTGTAATGCGATTGGAAACACACCAGGGGTATTTGTCAGGGTGTGTCAGAATTTTGGTCGCCAATGTCATGAATGCATTGAGGTTGTTGGCCGTCTGTTTCAGCACATTTTGTAAGACACAGTACAAATGGTACGTTCATTGTGTCAATGATGATATTTGCAGTTGTAAGGTGGCAGAATAAATGATCAGATACGCACCTTACATGAGACCTTTATACATTGCAACGAGAAGGTGAAAGTACCTAACGTAATTCGGCGGTTATGAGAACATTTGCCTATCAGTATGGAATGCAAAATGGGATGACAGTCAATCAATGGTAATTAATACACTGTTCCTATATAACGCATATCTTTGATCAGAAGCTGGAACGGGCAATGCGAGTCGCTTCGAGTTTTGAAAAGCCAGCCGTACAATGGCATAGTGAAGGTGCACTGCAGGGGTTTGGATGGAAACCACTTAAAGGGGTGGCAAGAGGAAAGTCAGCGGCCCTGGGCCAGGTGGTTCGGACCGGAGGACCGCGTGTAGCGGCACATCTGCACAAGGGACAGTGAAAAAGCCTTAGAAAGCTGTGTTTCAGAATTCCAGCGGGATACGAATAAGAGCAAGTGACGCATTTCGCCCAGCAAGTGCGACACAAGGAAAGGTCAATGTAATTTAGGCGTCTAGAATGGGCACAAAACGTCTGATTGGCGGAAAAGCACAAGGAAGGAGAAAAATACTTAAGTTTCGACGCAGTTTGGTAGAAGGGACATTGCGATTGGTAGAGAGAGTTTCTAAAAAAAAGAGGAACGCTCCTATTGGTCGAAAAGAGCCATGATTTGAAGAAACAAATGAACCCAAGTGGGGGGAGGCAGTTCTGCCATGAGCAGAACAAGAGAGAAATTTTCGGGGACTCTTATCTAATCTGGTGTCAAGTGCAGAACGGAGCACTTAACACTATGTTTGACGCAGAGAAGAAATTTGTGTAGACACTGTGTTCACAGCGGCTGCACTTCAGCTAGAAATTAGCTGTAGCAACGTTTAGCTCCAACTATAGAGAAACGAACCAGCCAAATTAGTTAATTGTACTTGCGAGAACTGAGAGGGTACTATAATATCCACACTGCTCCAACCATGCGTGTGTACATTGCCACATAATAAGACTAGGGCTGAGTACATGTTTTCTCCGTTCTATGTTCCAATAAATTTTTTGCACATTCTTATAGAAACACCCTGTATAAGGGGCATGAACAGCGGTAGATGGTGAGTGATTGCTGTGACGGATACAGATATCTCATGTAGTTGTATGAGACAGCGTTATCAGCACCTGGCAGGGTTTCAGTGGTGCCTTGTTGTGTGTCTCCCTTTCTTCCGCTGGTCGGAACACGGAATATCTAGATTTATGGAGTATTCAGGTGTGACACTGGCCCAATATTGGACTGCACGAAAACATAGGACAGGCATACCTGTTGTCAGGGTACCATTCGCCGTATTCTGCGTTAATCATGTTGTAAACCCTTCACACCTCCACCTGCCATTTGAGAACAAATGGTGGACTCCCTGCAACACTGTGATTCATCCGGCACCATTGATCAGACACTAGGAACAGCCGGATTAGGAAACTACTGTCCCATCTGTAGGCTGCCATTAACAGAACAACACAGACAGCTGTGTCTGGAGTGATGCCATGACGTGAAAGCACGGACTGCTGATGAACAGCATCACATTGTGTTCAGCTAAGAATCGCGGTTCAGCACTACACCAGAAGGCCATCGACGGCGAGAATGGTGGCGACCCTGGGAAATATCCCAACCTCCCAGAGTTTTGACACAGTGGTGTTCCTCCTGCCATCATGGTGTGGAGAGCCACTGAATATGAATTCGGGTTATGGCTGACAGCACAACGGCACGTCATGGACATCCTGCGTCCTCATGTGTTACCCCCCACCCCCCTGCGACAGTATTGTGGTGACATTTTTCAACGTAGCAATGTTCCTCTACAAGTGCTACACGTCTCTATGTACCCCTTGCGTGATTTTGAGATACTCCTGTGGCCAACAAGACCCGCAAATCTGTCCAAATAGAATATGTGTGGGACCAGCTAAGAAAGTGACTCCGTTCCAGTATTCAGATACCGAGGACTGGTTACAATAGTTGTGAACTGGTTTGCCTGAGAAAGTGATTCAGAGGCTTTACGACACTCTAACCAAATCAGTTCACGTGTTCCTACCAGAGGGCATGCAGTGTTAGGCTCATAAGTAGGCTCATACTGACAAGTTCTTTACCGAGCGAGGTGGCGCAGTGGTTAGCACACTGGACTCGCATTCGGGTGGACGACGTTTCAAACCCCTCTCCGGCCATCCTGATTTAGGTTTTCTGTGATTTCCCTAAATCGTTTCAGGCAAATGGCAGGATGGTGCATTTGAAAGGGCACGGCCAGTTTCCTTCCCCCATCCCTCCCGAATCCGAAATGGTTCAAATGGATCTGAGCACTATGCGACTTAACTTCTGAGGTCATCAGTCGCCTAGAACTTAGAACTAATTAAACCTAACTAACCTATGGACATCACACGCATCCATGCCCGGGGCAGGATTTGAACCTGCGACCGTAGCGGTCGCTCGGCTCCAGACTGTAGCGCCTAGAACCGCACGGCCACTCCGGCCGGCCCCGAATCCGAGCTTGTGCTCCATCTCTAATGACCTCGTTATCGACGGGACGTTAGCGCGATCCTCCGAGCTCTAGCGGCAGCCAGGCGAACTACGTACCCACTGGCGCTCTATGTAGGTGCAGCAGCTAAGTCAACACAGCCATGCATATAAACCCACCCACCTCCCCAGGGGTCGGAACCCCTGCAACCCACAGACATTTTATAATTAATAAATAATTAATATAGAGATGTAAAAGATAAAATATTTAAATAAAAGTAGAAGTATTCTTTAAAAAAAAAACTCACGAGATAGATGAGGATGATACACAACTACATATTGGTCAATAAATAAAGATTACACAATAAAGAATAAATTATTAAGTATTAATAACGATGAGTGATATAAAAATATTGGAAAATTATGACAGATGTTATAAAAGACTGAACCAGAGTTCATCCCAGAGAGCCCCAGAGAGCATCCCAGAGTGCCCCTGAGAGCTAAAACACTAAGAAGAATCGCTTCTCGGCTTTTGGCAAGATCAATGTGTAGAAGTAGATATGAAAAAATAAACTAATAAACTCCTTTGTAAACTGGACTCTGTTTTGCAACCACTGAAATAATATGATATACCCTCTCAACCCGTAAGATTTCATTTCGTCTCGTCTTCCCCTAGTGGGTGCTTCACTTCCTTTGTCAGGTATGCTACGGCCAAAGCCTGAGGACCAGCCTGATCGTGAATTTACCGACCATTTCGCACTTTGAGTGAGAGGATTGGCTGAAGTCAGATTCCTTGAAAGAATCGGCGTATATCCGCCTTTGGCCAGCCATTTCATGAATTGGCCGGAGATTCCTGGCCAAAACGCCACGTGATTGCACATACGTCCGGATATCGCTGGCTAAATTACGCTGTGTACTGTCGCTATACAAGGCAGTGTTTGCCTATAAATAAAAGGTTGGGCTGAGTACTTCAAATCTGCCTAAGTAAATTATTGATAACGTTGCGATGGAGGAAGAGCTTGAGAAATTTGAACAAGAAATGGAGGATGCTACAAATATAGGGACTACTCCCAACAATGAAACTGCTGCCGTAGAGGTCGAACCACCGGAAAGGCGAGACTAGTAACCTGACAATAACAAGGTGAAAATATTCTATGCGGTTTGTGAATAAGAGTGTAGTGCAGCGCATTGTTGTACATCGTGGAGCAAAGATGTGCATGCAATTTGTGGAAGTAGTAATGAAGCAGAGGAAGGACGTGTACAAGGTATGTTGTAATAAACAAGAAATCAGTAAGAAGAGGGCAGGAACTCACAACAACTTACAAGCACAGCTATTCAGATGCAAAATTCCGACGTGCATAAGTTAGAGACAATGTTCGCAACCGTATACCACATGTTGACAGAGGCCGCGGAGATCCCAGAAGTGTTCTTGCTATTGTTATGAACGTCGAAGACACTTTCTACAAACTGGGAACAGAACATGATGTTCTCAAGCAACTACATTCTAGAAACGAGTTCTCTGTTCTGCACTAGAAACTATTCACGCTGGAATCGGTGACCAACGGAGAAAAATCATTGCGAACCATACCGTCTTTACAGTCACTGACCAGTGGCGAAGGATCCAATCGCTGCAATTGCTCTACTAAATACGCCATAAATCTCTGCATATTCAGAAAAAAAATTGTGTTATTCTAAATGACACAAAAGCTTGGCTTGTGATAACTGAATACCGCTTGTATTAAAAAAAGGTTTATAAAGCGAATAGACTATATTAAGCTTATATTATTATAAGTGAGATTGATAAAATAAACGGATTGCATACAACCTCAAATTATACCTATTCGTCCACTATTTATTTATGTTCAGATTCTGGCCGATCTGTATATGTCACTTCGCAAACTGGCCGGCCAGATCTCGAACTCAAGATTAGACACTGGCCGGTCAATTTACAGCAATGTTGGCCATTTCTGACTCAAACAATTTGAAATTGTTCATTCAAATCTGCCTTGCTTCTTTCTGCGGAATTTGGCCGATCAGTCCCAGCCCCTTCGCGAACTGGCCGGCCGAATCCCGAAATACAAAAAAAAAAAAAAAAAAAAAAAAAAAAAACGGATATTGGCCGGCCAATTTAAAGCGACATTGGCCACTTCGCAACTTGGTCGGCCAGTTCCCCTCTGGCCGATTCCGGACTCTGGCCGGAACGTATACATATACATTGTGAACCAGAACTTCATAGAAAACTCTCAGAGGTTGTTCAGGGATACCTTCCAAGTATTTTGTTACAAGGGACCCATGATCTCCAGTGACTCACTACAGAGTTATTGCATTTTAATATGAATGTGACATGAAGTCATGCAAGATGCAGGCGACCATTATTATAATAATCAGTAGTTCTGCATTCAGACCGACTGTGTCGCAAAGGTAAAAGTTAGAAATCAGGCAAGAAATATCTTCATAGTTCATATAACGCGTTTCGGCATTTATCCTTCATCAGATATCTATAAAAATCAAATAAAAAATATTTTTTAAAACGCAGTAATTGGTAGCTATTGAATTCCACTTGATTGAAATTACTTAGCAGAAGCTGTGCTACACCTACCAGGAGCGATAGCTGCATGTGGATATGGCGTTTCAAATTGTTTGAAACAAACATTCGCAGACTACAGACGCAGTTCTTCAGAGTGTGGATCAAGAACATTTTTTTGCTAGTATGTGACATTACGAAATGTATAGTGGCGCGAAGGCGCATCAATTAATGTACATTCATTAGGCCATACGCCCGATGGCAGTGGACCAACTTATTATAATAGACATAAAAGAAATATATTCTTTATCCAGATGATAATGACGAAATTAAAGTGATAAGAATTACACAAAATATTTGTTTAAAGCCGGGGATCTTACGTGGCACCACATATTGTTAAAAGCTGCTATCACAACAACTGTGCGATACGACAAGAGACACAAAGTCGAAATAGCAATAAAAACATATGCCTCGAAGTTAAATACAGGCTGTAAAACCGGGGAAGGGTAATATTTTCGTTGAAACTAGAATAGAACGGCTGTCAAACCAAACGTTAAAATTGTAGCGTTTTGTGACGCTTTACAAAAGGTATTAACTCAAAGTATGAAATGCATAGTGTAAGCGTCCAGATCAACCTACAAAATGTAAAACACAGACGATACAACTTGGAGGAGGGGAGGGAGGAGGGAGAGAGATGCATCATACAAAAATTAAATGGAAACTGAAATGTTTATCAGAATCAGATATTGGTGCCATACAGTTTCCGAAGTGCGCATCCGAGCTCACAACAAATCATGAAAAATTTCGAAAAGCCATTTCGTGTGGGAGCAGATCTGTCCGTTCAATATTCCATGTTGTTTAGCATTGAAATGCTCATAAATATAAATTTCTTCCAGAATGTCTAAATCTAAGCCTTTTGGCCTTTTGTGTAAGATCGATAGAATTTTTTAGGCATGTCTAAACGATGGTTCTTATCACTGAGATAACCTATACCGGAGCACTAGTGTTTTCATTATATTGTCCCCTGAATCAGCTTAAAAAGTCACGCCCTGTCTGTCCAATTTAAACATTAGCAGAGGATGCATAAGTGATTTTATATACCCCGCTCCCGACTTCGTAAGTTTATTCTGCTTGTTCAAATGGCTTTGAGCACTATGCGACTTAACTTCTGAGGTCATCAGTCGCCTAGAACTTATAACTCATTAAACCTAACCTAAGGACATCACACACATCCATGCTCGAGGCAGGATTCGAACCTGCGAGCGTAGCGGTCGCTCGGTTCCAGACTGTAGCGCCTAGAACCGCACGGCCACTCCGGCCGGCTATTCTACTTATTTTCAACAGATGTACGCAAACTGTCTTAAGTTTCTTGCACATCTGGAAGCCAGTTTCCATATTAGCTTTTTTAAATGTATTGGCAGGTCGCTCACAGAAAGGCCCTGTGTACTCGCAGATGCAAAATTAGGTGGATTCTCGGAAGGATCAACAATAGATTTTTTTCTTCTATTGAAAATCTATTCATAAATGCTCCGTATCGCACGTTCAGTGTAACCGTTTCGTAGACCTATTTGTGCGATCACATCAGTTTCTTTTCTAACACATGTTAAGTTTTAGTTTAGTTAACTTGCTGAATGCTGACAGGGAAAAAAAGCACTCTTATGCACTCGTGAGTCAATACTATTAATTACATCAGTGGTGGAAATCTTTCTGAAGATATTGTTGTTGTTATTGTGGTCTTCAGTCCTGATACTGGTTTGATGCAGCTCTCCATGCTACTCTATCCTGTGCAAGCCTCTTCATCTTCCAGTACCTGCTGCAGCCTACATCCTTCTGAATCTGCTTAGTGTATTCATCTCTTCGTTTCCCTCTACGATTTTTACCCTCTATGCTGCCCTCCAGTACTAAATTGGTGATCCTTTGATGCCTCAGAACATGTTCTACCAACCGATCCCTTCGTCTAGTCAAGTTGTGCCACAAACTCCTCTTCTACCCAATTCTATTCAATATCTCCTCATTAGTTATGTGATCTACCCATCTAAATTTCAGCATTTTTCTGTAGCACCACATTTCGAAAGCTTCTATTCTCTTCTTGTCTAAACTATTTGTAGTCCATGTTTCACTTTCATACATGTCTGCATTCCATACAAATACTTTCAGAAACGACTTCCTGACACTTAAATCAATACTCGATGTTAACAAATTTCTCTTCTTCAGAAACGCTTTTCTTGCCATTGCCAGTCTACAATTTAAATCCTCTCTGCTTCGACCATCATCAGTTATTTTGCTCCCCAAATAGCAAAACTCCTCTACTACTTTAAGTGTCTCATTTCCTAATCTAATTCCCTCAGCGTCACCCGACTTAATTCGACTACATTCCATTATCCTCGTTTTGCTTTTGTTTATGTTCATCTTATACCCTCCTTTCAAGACACTGTCCATTCCGTTCAACTGCTCTTCCAAGTCCTTTGCTGTCTCTGACAGAATTACGATGTCATCGGCGAACCTCGAAGTTTTTATTTCTTCTCCATGGATTTTAATGCCTACTCCGAACTTTTCCTTTGTTTCTTTTATTGCTTGCTCAATATGCAGATTGAATAGCATCGAGGAGAGGCTACAACCCTGTCTCACTCCCTTCCCAACCACTGCTTCCCTTTCATACCCCTCGATGCTTATAACTGCCATCTGGTTTCTGTACAAATTGTAAATAGCCTTTCGCTCCCTGTATTTTACCCCTGACACCTTCATAATTTGAAAGAGAGTATTCCAGTCAACATTGTCAAAAGCTTTCTCCAAGTCTACAAATGCTAGAAACGTAGGCTTGCCTTTCCTTAATCTATCTTCCAAGATAAGTCGTAGTGTCAGTATTGCCTCACGTGTTCTGATATTTCTACGGAATCCAAACTTATCTTCCCCGAGGTCGGCTTCTACCAGTTTTTCCATTCGTCTGTAAAGATTTCACGTTAGTATTTTGCAGCTGTGACTTATTAAACTGATAGTTCGGTAATTTTCACATCTGTCAACACCTGCTTTCTTTGGGATTTGAATTGAAACGTCCCCTTAGAACAATTATACACGACTTCGGAGGACGATAACTACGACACTTCCACAGAGATTATGTTACAAGACGCACAGTTTAGCGCTACAGTACACGTATTTGAGTGATTAATTTTATACTTAAAACACTTATTTTTAAAGATTTTTGAATTACAAAGAAAGTTTTCCGTGATATATTTCATTCCATTGGTGTAATCTGTAACACCTGAGGGTATAATTACATTAATCCTCAGGGGGGTACACGCTTACTTTGTGTACCATGTGTTTGGCAAGCACAAGGAGCCCTAGCTAATACCTTTACACATCGGTACCATATTTCTCTAACACATAAATTACACAGCTATCTGATCATTTAACAGAGAAAGAAACTTTTTTTTACTACATCAGTGACAGATGTTTACGTAATTACACAGTTGAATAACTTCACACTTATGAAACTGTATTTTGTCTGTACTTTGTAAACTGTTCATATTTTTTCGGAACCATTGTGATACTATGAGAGCTTTGAATGATGTATTTGGTATGGGATCATGATTTTTAAAGTACGTTTGAGGCAGATGACACTATTGACATGAGCAGAGAATTTTTTTAGGTTTTGAAATTATTGGAGGAAGCTACGACGATTTTGAGAGTTGACTAAGATGTTATGATATTATTACGATGACGATGTGTATTATACTGTTGAGGTATGTTTATGATTAATAAGATGATGATACCGTATATGAGGAGTTTGATTATGCTACGTATTTCTTATGATGAAATACTGAAGAAGTGTCGACGAATAAGGTAATGAATAATGAGTAGTGTTTAGGGACTCTGATTTGTGGAAAAGGTTGTTGGAAACCAAGAATCGTACTTTAAGAGTTATGAAATGTGTGTATATGCGTTAATGTATCACAATGCTGGCGAATTTTTTTGGACGCTGTTATACTTATAGGATTTTGTTTCTACAGATGTGTAACCCAAATTCTTGACCTGTGAAATATTTTTATATGAGACTGTCACTGTGGTGGAAACTGCCGTCGTAAATATTTCGGCAAGAAAGTGACCTTCACGTAATGCGTCGTGGGCACGACGCATCACGTAGGCAGCTGCGCGACAGACCCCTGGAAAAAAGCCTTTCAGAGGCACAGGTGGAAAAAAAAAGGGGGGGGAGGCCATTATCCTCGCTATTGACATTCCTTTGTAGAAAGCATCGCAAATACGACACGCTCGAACTTGAAAACATGATTATACTGTGGAGCTCTTAATTTATGATATTTACTAAAATGCCCAATGAAACGATGAGAAACATTTCACGGCTATTGTCTTGCTTGTTCAGAGAAATGCCATATGGCTTGCTTTATGTATTTATTTACTCATTTTGTTTATTATCTAGTTTCTAGCTGCACTGCAGCATTGGTTAAAATAGAATTTTATAGATGTACTAATATAAATATTTTCTGTCTACAGATCGAGTAAATAATAATTTTTTTCAAAAAAATGAGGGAGCACAAAATGACATTTACCTTCACAGGAACTGCATTCATAATTTTCTTTTCAAGTACTTGGTAACTTTTTGGTAGAATAACTTCTTGTGGTGCACCACTTTAATTACATAGACATTAAGATGTGAATATACATTTCCCTTGTCTGCATTGTTGTCTTTAGTGTACTATTTTTTCTGCTTGAGCTTTGTCATGTTTAGGTACTAGTTATATCATTTGCTGCTGCTGTTTGCCAGGCATAGTGCTACTAAATTTCACTTTGCATTACTCTGTTAAGCCAGTTTACTACTGATTTATTTTTCTTGTTTGCTGCTCATTGCATTATATTAGTTGTAATTTATGCTGCTTGCTTTGCCTTTTGTATTTTTTATCATTGCTGTTTGTGTTAATTGTTGTTTTGTGCTGCTGCATTGCCTCGTTCCTTAGTTTAGCATCTGAGCTCAGTAGATTTAAGTTAGCTTAAGATGGGGTAGGCTATATAAGAGAACGAGTTGTGATGAATTGGAAGAAATGCATTGAGAAGCTATAAGAAAATGGTTTGGCCAAAAAGTATTTTGAAAGAGGATATGAACAAAAAAGTAGGGTTTAGGGACAACAGGTTTAGGTAGGATTTTCTTGGAAATAAATGATGAGGTAAGATAATGGAAAATAAATAATGAGGTAAGAAATATGTGAACATATAAATACAGAAAGCATGCTTGGATAGGATTTTTTTGGTGGAAACAAATATTGAAATAAGATGAAAGATATATGGAACAAAGTTTTGGGTTGGAGTGCAGTACCAAATGTTACCCTGAAAACGAACTCTGTCTTTCCTTTTGTATTATTCCTCTATGTGTTTATGTATCCTTGTGTATTTGTCTTTTTCCTGTCTTTATGTGATTAGCTAATAAGAGTTATGTTGTAGAAGTTTTCAAATAATATGTTATTTTCTTTGTAAAGTTGTTTACAATTCTGTTCTATTTCAATGTTCATGTGTGAAATTAGTGTTTCGAAAACTATTCTCATTACTTTATATATTTACTTATGTCATAATTCCTGTAACTCTGATTGATATGTTATTTCGATTCTTTTGTAAAGCCTGTACTACAAATGTTATCTGTATTGTTATGTTCTTTAATGATGTATTTTGTACCTTTGTAATTTTATTTTCATGTTGTAAATTTATAATAGGATAGACACCAGTTCTTCAAATTAAGTATCATTTCACTGCACACGTTTCTGTTGGCCATAATATATGCACAGTATGTGAGAAGTTGGGACTGTTAGTGTTTGCACGTGTGTTAATAATTCAGCAAGGGACTGGATAACAGCATTGCTGGTTCTAAGGACAATTTCTAAAACTTTGTGAGTGCACAAGTGGTGGTTTATGGACTTGCTATATTGTCCGCAAGACTCTTCGATGGTGATTGTGCACCTGCACAGTCGCAACAGATGGCTGCTGGCGTCTCTACAAGGACTGCAGTGGGTCTGCATCTTTGATGGCCCACCATTACCATTATCTCTACAAGGACTGCAGTGGGTCTGCATCTTTGATGGCCCACCATTACCATTATTTCTACAAGGACTGCAGTGGGTCTGCACCTCTGGTGGCCCACCAATACCGTAATCTCTACCAGGACTACAGTGGGTCTGCTCTGTGATGACCTACCTACCAATATTCTTCAAAACTTCGAATGACTCTGCTGTGGGTTTGCTCTGTTGTGACCCATTACTTGTCTGCATGTCGAGAGTCAGCACTGTCTTTCCGTTGGAAGGACAACACTACTTCTTCAAGACTGCATGGAAATCCACTACTTCCGTGAGCATTTTCTTCTACTGCTCAGACTTCGAGAAAAACACTACTATTTTACCGTAATGAACGATCATGACTGTCTTTATGGACTGTGAGAAAATTTGAGCTTTTGACCAACATTGTATCAATAAGTGTGTGCATTTGATTTCTTTGTTATTGTAATTATGAAAAATTTTTTCAAATCTGTATTGGCCACTGCCCAAACCAATTTGTAAAATTTTTTGTGGGGAGCATGGGGGCTATGTAAGTAGGCTGTTTAGGTTTTTTTATTGGTAACGCCACCTCTGTATGAAAATCACTGGCTGTGCTGTGTGCAGTCTGTGTCTAGTTTGCATTGTTGTCTGCCATTGTAGTGTTGGGCAGCGGCAGCTGGATGTGAACAGCGCGTAGCGTTGCGCAGTTGGAGGTGAGACGCCAGCAGTGGTGGATGTGGGGAGAGAGAGATGGCGGAGTTTTGAAATTTGTCATGAACTGCTATATATATTATGACTATTGAGGTAAATACATTGGTTGTTCTCTATCAAAATCTTTCATTTGCTAACTATGCCTATCAGTAGTTAGTGCCTTCAGTACTTTGAATCTTTTATTTAGCTGGCAGTAGTGGCGCTCGCTGTATTGCAGTAGCTTGAGTAGCGAAGATTTTTGTGAGGTAAGTGATTTGTGAAACTTATAGGTTAATGTTAGTCAGGGCCATTCTTTTGTAGGGATTTTTGAAAGTCAGATTGCGTTGCACTAAAAAAATATTGTGTATCAGTTTAAGGACAGTCGTGTATAATTGTTCTAAGGGGACGTTTCAGAATTATTATATTTTTCTTGAAGTCTCAGGGAATTTCGCCTATATCTTGCTCACCAGATGGTTGAGTTTTGTCAGGACTGGCTCTCGCAAGGCTGTCAGTAGGTCTAATGGAATGTTGTCTACTCCCGGGGCCTTGTTTCGACTTTCTGAAGATATCTAAACAAAAATCTCTAGATTACCTAATAATATTAAAGTATAAGTCGTTAAGACTTCTATTTGATTCCAACTCTAGAGTGAAGCGTATTTTTTAGTACAACGAATTGAAGGAGCGTACCAAATCGGTCAAGTGTGGTTCAGCTCCTCCAAGTGCAAAAAAAGTATCGTCTGCGTATCTATGACACAAAATAATATTATCAGACACGGCCCAATTGTTTGCAAAGAATTTTCTTTCTAGATAAGACCGACCTTTTCTTTAATTACATACACATCTTCAAACTCATACACATCTTCAACCTGGAATATCATTGATGGGAGTAGAATTGTCTTCAGTGACGAATCCCACTTCGAATGGGACTCCGGTGACCACGGAAGATGTGTCAGGAGAAGCCCCGGACAGTGATGGGATACCAGGCTAGCGAGGAGTGATGATCTGGTGTACCGTTCCATGTCATAACATAACCCCTTTTGTAGTCATCCGCGGCACCATTACAACGCAGCGATACGTCGACGATATTCAACGCCCTTCATGTCAAGCCATCCGGCTATTACATTTCAGTAAAATAATTCCTTCCTACACATAATGAGAGTTTCCACTGCTTGTCTTCGTTCTTTCCAAACCATGCCTAGGCCAGAAAGATCGCCAGATGTCTTCCCAAATGAAAACGTTTGGAGCATTACAACCAGGGTCCTGCAACCATCTCGGCATTTTGACGATTTAACACCCCAATTGGACAGAACTTGACATCATATCCCTCAGGAGGGTATCCAACAGCTGTATCAATCAGTGCCAAGACGAATAACTGCTTTCACAAGGGCTTCAAATTGCTCCAAGCGCTATGTGACTTAACATCTGAGGTCATCGGTCCCCTAGACTTAGAACTACTTAAACCTAACGAACCTAAGAACATCACACACATCCATGCTCGAGGCAGGATTCGAACCTGCGACCGTAGCAGCACCGTGGTTCCGGACTGAAGCGCCTAGAACCGCTCGGCCCCAGCGGCCGGCTGCACAAGGGCCAGAGGTGGACCAACGTGTTACTTTCTCCGTTTGTGAAGCTCTTACCCTTGAATAAATTATCCAATTTTTCTGAAATTATAACCCTTTGTTTGCATGTACATGTACATGCACTTTGCACCTAGAGAGTTTCGCCCCAGTTGGATAATTCCTTCGTGTTCCGTCGCCTTTCTGTCTTACAAGGATAGGTCCCCAGTAGTGGGATCGATTTTTTGAACCATCTATATGGAGGTGTGGGTTAAGATCACAGGTACCACACACTGCAGCCACTCACCCAGTTGGGCCCTCGTTCGCGAGTGTTTGACGAAGGAGAATGACACAAAGAAAAAAATGAAAAAAAACTATAAATTTCATACGCTGATTAAAAAGATGTGACAAAGTAATAGAAATGAGAAATTACACTTAAATCAATTGAAACTTTCCTGGCAAATTAAAACTGTGTGCCGGACCGAGACTCATACTCGGGACCTTTGCGTTTCGCGGGTAAGCGCTCTACCATCTGAGCTACCCAAGCACGACTCACGCCCCGTCCTCACAGCTTTACTTCTGCCAGTACCTGTTCTCCTACATTCCAAACTTTACAGAAGCTCTCCTGCGAGCCCTGCAGAAGTAGCACTCCTGAAAGAAAGGATAATGCGGAGACATGGCTTAGGCACAGCCTGGAGGTTGTTTCCAGAATGAGGTTTTCACTCTGCAGCGGAGTGTGCGCTGATATGAAACTTTCCTGGCAGATTAAAACTGTGTGTCGGACCGAGACTCGTACTCGGCACCTTTGCCTTTCGCGGGCAAGTGCTCTACCATCTGAGCTACCCAACCACGAGTCACACTGCGTCCTCACAGCTTTGCTTCTGCCAGTTTCATATCAGCGCACACTCCGCAGCAGAGTGAAAATCTCATTCTGGAAACATCCCCCAGGCTGTGCCTAAGCCATGTCTCCGCAATATCCTTTCTTTCAGGAGTGCTAGTTCTCCAAGGTCCACAGGAGAGCTAATGTAAAGTTTGAAAGGTAGGAGACGAGGTACTGGCAGAAGTAAAGGTGTGAGAAGGGGATGTGAGTCGTGTTTGGGTAGCTCAGACGGTAGAGCACTTGCCCGTGAAAGGTAAAGGTCCCGAGTTCGAGTCTCGCTCCTGCACGCAGTTTTAATCTGCCAGGAGGTTTCATATCAGCGCACACTCCGCTGCAGAGTGAAAATCTCATTCTGGAAACATCCCCCAGGCTGAGCCTAAGCCATGTCTCCGCAATATCCTTTCTTTCAGGAGTGCTAGTTCTGCAAGGTCCACAGGAGAGCTAATGTAAAGTTTGAAAGGTAGGAGACGAGGTACTGGCAGAAGTAAAGGTGTGAGAAGGGGATGTGAGTCGTGCTTGGGTAGCTCAGACGGTAGAGCACTTGCCCGTGAAAGGTAAAGGTCCCGAGTTCGAGTCTCGCTCCTGCACGCAGTTTTAATCTGCCAGGAGGTTTCATATCAGCGCACACTCCGCTGCAGAGTGAAAATCTCATTCTGGAAACATCCCCCAGGCTGAGCCTAAGCCATGTCTCCGCAATATCCTTTCTTTCAGGAGTGCTAGTTCTGCAAGGTCCACAGGAGAGCTTCTGTAAAGTTTGGAAGGTAGGAGACGAGGTACTGGCAGCTGTGAGGAGGGGATGTGAGTCGTGCTTGGGTAGCTCAGACGGTAGAGCACTTGCCCGCGAAAGGCAAAGGTCCTGAGTTCGAGTCTCGGTCCAGCACACAATTTTAATCTGTCAGGAAAGTTTCATATCAGCGCACACTCCGCAGCAGAGTGAAAATCTCATTCTGGCACTTAAACAATTAATTTAAAAAATATTAATCAAAGTAATTTCGATAATGATTTAAAAATTTAAAAAAAATACTACATCGTAGGAGATTCGATCCTACAACCTCCTGCATGCGAAGTTATTGTCCCACCCACTACTCCAACCACCCAGTCCATTTAACACATTTCTCAAAGTTATTAAGCACGACGAAAAATTCCGAAAGATTTCTTTGTCAGTTACTCGAAAATGAGCGACCACTAGTCTGAATGGCTGAAAGGTGTGATACCTGACCTATATAAACGTATAAATAGTTTCAAAAAGTCGATCCCACCTTTGGGACCTCTCCCTGTTAGAGTGCATCTTCAAATGGGAAGTCTGTCTGCGCTAAAACCGACCATCCCCTGGCACCGGCCCACTCCCGTGAGGGGTCAGATTTTTATTTTCAAATTGCAACGCCTCATTATTTGCGGGTTCGGATTCTACGCCAAAACTTATTTACGGTCTACTGGAAACTTTTTTTCCATTCGTGGTACATAGGACTGTAACCGACAAAATTCAGTTTTTTGGTTTCTGCTACTAGGAACCCATTCATTTGAATCTTTTTCGAAAAAAATGTGAATTTTTGTTCTAAGAAGTTAATATTATTGTTAAAAACTTTTATTCACTTTTACAAACTTGATAGTATAGTAAACCTTTTGCGTTTAGACATTGCGAAGTGTGGGAAGTAACCTACCTGCAACGTAACGTAGTCCTCTGTTCCCTTTATGGTAGATTTTGATGAGTCCCCATGCCATTAGGAAGTTTAATTTCGGCGCTTCATCTCGAATGTCACCATGATGGCGACTGATTTCGGGGTGTTCTTTCGAACAATCGTCGTTTAACTCTCGCGCAGATTACAGCGCCATCTAGCTCGTATGGAAAAACTTGTTTCAGATAGATCCTATATTTTTTGACGTACAATCCCAATCTGCAATAAAAAGGTGGGGGGGGGGGGGGGGGGGAGAGAAGGGTTCTCATTTGAAAACAACAAGTTGGCGCCCCCATGGGGGCGGGTGAGGTGTTGGGCAGTTTTAGCACAGATAAATGTCAGTTTTGAAAATGTTAACATTTCCTCTGAAACATTTCTTTCATAAGATACGTGTTTTTCCAGGTATTTAGCCCTTCGAAGTTAAAATACCCTGCATATTGTGCGTCCTTATTGTTGCTGAATATGAAGGTGTAACTACGACTATTTTTGGTTTGAGTATCGTAAAACTGTGTAGGCATTGTGAAGTCCGTCTCTAACATGGCTGCATTACCTTACGTTTCTGGTGGCAACAGCAAAGTAGCTACTGTAATGACCTCGGCATTTCCCTTTGTAACAGTTAGGCACTATAAATTATCATAACAATGACAATTGCGCAATAAAGGAATTCTAACGGCGGCTACCTGGTTGGTGCTTCGTATATAGCTCCACCGAAGGGAAGTGAAAACCTCTACTTGCCGAGGTGTTACCGCCTCTCGCGTGTCGTAACAACTTTTACGCGTTCTGAGAGAGCTGGAAGCGTTCAGCGCTCTCGTTGCTGGACTCAGTGGACTGTGACGGTCTCGGATGCCATGTCATTCCAAAGAAAGTGGTTTTGCTCACGCAATCTGGATTGATTTTACGTTATACGTTCTTTCGAGGCCCGTTTGGTTTAATTGCCTCCTCAAATACACCGATAGTGTCTACATTCCATCTCAACTAGTGGTCTGTTCTCGTTCAAGAAAGCTCTTTCTGAGACTGGAGATTTATGTCAGATGGAGAACCAAAAGCTAATAACTCTGTTACCGACGATGCTTACCAGTTGTCGCTCGTCTCGGGATATTCGGACCATGCTGGCTTACTGGTTTTTCTAATTCCGCCACCACTTTTGTCTAGCGCTGCCAACGATTTGCCCATCATTGCTGGCAAAACGTCAGAAAAACCACTAAACCACCGTCTTCCGAATATCTCAATATGAGCGTTAACGGGAAACACAACAAGGGGCCACGAAATTGTCAACAATTTCATTATGTTGTTTTCTGAGACACTGCAATCATATTAGCAAACATTGTCACATAATACTCACATTTTCATTCTAGAAACTCGGTATTTATTCTTTCTTTGCATGAAGCACGCCTTTCTTGTCCTGGTCCCTTATATCAGCAGTGTCGGCATGTTAAATTAGTCGTAGAAGATGGCCGAATACCCTTTTCCGCTGATTACCTTCTTTTTCCTAACTCGAAAAGATTTTTATGGGTCAGTAAAATTTTGATAGTTACCTTTGTATTTCGGAAACGGATAAATATATCAATAAAATTTTAAGGCTCTTAGAAATCAGGATTTTATGAATATATCGTAGAAATTACACCCGTTTGCAGTGCTTAGAGGTCCTGGAATCTGGGGTGTTTATCGATAACGGATAAAGATTTCTTGAAAAAAGGCAAAAGTGACACTTCTTCGTACATAAATACCTAGAAAATATAACGTTAAAATTTTTAGCAATTTTCTGCGGTTATTTATGACTAGCTGCGTCCCTCAGTGTTATTCTGGGTTAAACAGTTATTCATTACGCATTATTAATGCTGAAATTCACTATCCAAGGGTATGCGCCATCAAAAAAGTTATCCCTTAGGCGTATTGAGGCTCGAGCTACTTGCGGTTTAGAAAACCGAGCGACGTGGGAAAAAACGCCAAATTTTGAGACGATGGGACAATCTAAGAGAATACATGTAGCTCACAAGTAAACGACTACTTAAGGAAAAAAATTACACTATCTAGTAGCGCATTATAAAATGTGCCACAAAAGGGAGTAAATAATTTCACGACTGTTTGCGACATACGTAGCACGGAAAAGATCATAATTGTCTTATTGTGCATGGAGAGCCAGTAATCTACTATAATACGTCTCTGTGAACAACGTTCCGTGACTACTTGTTCTCTGAAACTTCTGACTGTTGGCTTTGACTCTTATTTTCAGTGATCGAGAAAGCCACTTTCAAAGGGAACTGCGAGCGTTTGAACAGGAAAGGCAAGTTTATTGGGTTGATGGTTACTCTTCATGAACGATTTTACCCATCCCACGGGAATAGTACTCACGTTGACCATTACAAGGCAACAGTGATTTTTTTCGGAATAAAAGGTAACCTATGTATAAATCTATGGTATAGGCTACGTCCATTCCACAGTTCATCTAAATGCGTCCAGACACTTCAGCGTGAAATAGTAACAAACACATTACCTCGACGAAGAAAGAAAATAATCAATTTATAGTTCGGTGCAGCGCAAATTTTGTAATATTCGTACGTGCAATAACGTCGTCTGGTCCCACGGATGTGGCTGTCACCAGCGGATATACTCGCATATCACAATCAAATCCTGTATCAATAAAAGCCTACCAAGTTCTACATGTTAAACCACGACATCTTTCTTGTCGTTCAGCATTTAAATGACACCGTCGTCGTGTATCTTCAAGCATCTCAGAAGCTGTAAGAAACGTCTGATTTTCAGCAACTAAAATGCAACGTGCTTGTGTGGAAGAATGGATTAAAAGCTTTGAGGAATGTAAAAACATTGTGTTCATTAACCTGAATCGTATTATGTAGGACACATTAAACAATAAAAGCGTTAACCATACAGTTCCAAAGTCAAAGAATAAATAGCTTTTATAAAAGGAATTATTGTTCCACGTTCGCGTTATGTTCTTCAAATCAATATATCTTGCACTACACACTTTTCAATGTAGCCTATGTGTTAATTCAGGGTGTAAGGTAAGTCCAATCCAAACATCTTCCAAATCCGTCCGGCCGTTTCAGCTTGAAGGAATAACAAACATGCACACAAACTTCTGCGTATATAATACGTATGGGATTTAGAGTTAGCTTCAGGCCGTATTTTACGTACGCATTTTGCGCTTATATGAAACGTACATTTGAATCTCTGTATGTCGGAAACGGATAAAGATGTCAATAAAATTTCCAAGCTTGTTCGAGATCGAGATCTTATATCGTAAAAGATACACTCATTTGCTGTGCATTGCAGTTTCTAGACAAATGCCTAGAGAATATAACGTTGCAATTCGAGTAATTTGCTGTAGTTATTTATTATTTAGATTTCGCTTCACAATGGATATTACGTGCGTGTTTTACGTGTACATGTAAGGTAACTTTGAACCTCTGTATCCCGGAAGCGATATTTTCAAGGATTTTGAAATCTGGATCTTATGAATATAGTAACACCCATTTCCTGTGCGTAGCTGTCCTGGAATCTGCGGCTCGGTTTCTATACTAAAAAACCAATTTTTTTGGGGCGTTTCTAGGTAATAGATAAAGATATTTGAAGACGGGAAGATGACACTTTTACAAAAATGCTTAGACAATATAGCATTAAAATTTGAGCAATTTTCTGCGATTCTTTATTATTTACACATCACCTCATACTGGATTTCACGTGCGTTCTTTACGTGTACATATAAGTTAACTTTGAACCTCTGTATCACGGAAACGGATAAATATATCAACAAAATTTTCAAGATTTTTTCGAGATCGGGATTTTACGAATATATCGTAAGAATTTCATCCATTTTTTGTGCATAGCTATCTGGGAATCCGCGGCTCACTTTTGGTACGAAAAAATGGTAAAAATCTTTTGGAGGGTTTGCTAAGGAACTGCCCGTTAACTATGGTGCCTCCATAAATCCCTCAAGGCCCACCGTAGAGCACATCAAATGCAAAAGGAACCAACCGTTTTGCTCCATTCTCCTAAGCATAATGAAGTGTAATATTCATACATTGCACTGTACTGTAGGATAGTGACGCCAAGACGATCCTTTTGTTGGGCACACAAATGATCTCTTGGCCAAGAGCTATGCAAAACACCTGAACCTACCTTTCCATCACCGAACCAGAGGTACGAGCCCCGGAAGAATTCCGTTTTCATATGCGGCGTTTTGGTACAAATTATGCAGCGCACGCTGTTGCACGCGTACCGATAGTTGGAAGATCATTAACTTACTGTATAATTAAACCGTGAACAGAATGAGCATGCTGTGTTTTCATTAAGCTTTTCCGAAGAGTAGATAGAGAAGAACGCCGGATATTTTCTGCTACTGTGAAATTTCTTAATCACCAAATCAAAAACATATGTAGTAAAATAGGGGGTACACTACATGAACACAAAGTGATTGTTTATTCTAGAACTTTGAAGGTCATCGTTGGTGATCACGTGATGTTGTAGTGTTCGGCACCCATAATCAGTCTCTTGGGGTTGAAGCTCTTTTTCCGTGTTTGCTTTAACAATATGTATGTTTTTGGATAGGGTCCGCCTTTAGCAAAATACAATTTTGGTAATTATGTTTTGCTAAAGGCGGGCCCTATCCAAAAACATACATATTGTTAAAGCAAACACGGAAAAAAAGAACTTCAACCCCAAGATGATTATTTTGACGCCCTGCCAGGTATTTCCGAGCAAGCTCTACAACAAATTCCGGAACACTACAGCAAAGTTACATCAAACTATTTTAAATATAAAGTTCAATACAAAATTGTGTTTTGCTAAAAGCGGACCTATCCATACATAATCAGTTTGCTTGGCATTATGTGGACTACAGCTGCGTCTCATGCAAGAGAAGTTGTAACAATAGTATACTTAATTTTTGGAAATTAAAGAATATAATCTTAAAGCAATCCAATATTTTTACGGTACCTACGATTTCTCAATGGAATAACTAGTTGGGAGCGTTATCCTGTTTGAAAAGTTAGTTCCATGGTATTGTAGACTTTAAACAGCCAGTGTGGAGGTTTCTGGAGCGGTGCTCTTGCCTCGTGACCCCAAATGGGAAATCGCTTGAATAAAGAGAAAAATGGGCACAGAAGCCGCCGGACACCAAGAAATCGGGAAGCTTGCCCCAGCTGGGAGCCAGATAATTGATAAGAATAATAAAACAGATACGGTACCAGACTTTTTTTTAAAAAAAATTATCAGCCTAATACTTATACACTGAGGTGACACAAGTCTTGAGATGCCTCCTAATATCACGCCGGACCTCCTTTCGCCTGTCGTAGTGCAGTAAATCGACGTGAAATGAACAAGTCGTTGGAAGTCCACTGCAGAAATATTGAGCGATGTTGCGAAAGTGTTCCCGGTGGACGAAATGAGCGTCTATATGTCCTGTAACCGTTCGATGGTATTTTTTTTCTGGCGATGTGGGTGGCCAAATTATTCGCTCGAATTGTCCAGAATGTTGTAAACAGTTGTGACCCGGTGAAATGATATCGTTGTTTGGGAACATGAAGGCCATGAACGGCTGCAAATGATCTCTAAGTAGGCGAACATAACCATTTCTAGTCAATGATCTGTTCAGCTGGAACAGAGGACCCACTCCATTACATGTAAACACAGTCCACACCATTATGGAGTCACCACCAGCTTGCGGGCTCTGCGTCACATTTGAACCCTACCACGAGCACTCACCAATTGAAATCGGGGCTCATCTGTCCATAGCAAAGGCACTCGGGTAGGTCATCCTCTGTCATAGTCCACTAACCCCACATTTCGGTGCACTGTCCTAATGGATACGTTCGTGGTGCGTCCCACATTGATTTCTGATGTTTCACGCAGTGTTGATTGTCTGTTAGCACTGACAACTCTACGCAAACGCCGCCGCTTTCGGTTGTTAAGTGAAGGAAGTCGGTTACTGCTTTGTCCATGGTGAAAGGTAATGCCTGAAAATTGGTATTCTCAGCACGCACTTGATATTGTGTGTCTAGGAATACTGAATTCCCTAACGATTTCCGAAATGGAATGTCCCATGCGTCTAGCTCCAAATACCATTCCGCTTTCAAAGTTTGTTATTTTCTATCGTGCAGCCGTAATCATGTCGGAAACCTTTTCATACGAATCACCTGAGTACAAAAGACAGCTCCGCCCATGCAGTGCCCTTTTGTGGTTTGCGTACGTGATACTACCGTCATCTGTATATCTGCATATGGCTATCCCATGGCTTTTGTCGCCTCACTGTGGACTATATATATGAGGATAGTAACTATTCTCGAGAGAACAGATACCATTGATGAGCGTGCAGCTTCTCTTGAATAAATGATAATTAATTGAAACCTTCAGCTGCCGGCAGATCTGGTTGATATACCTCGATGGGGACAGCTGAAAATGTGTGCCCCGACCGGGGCTGTATCCATGCTGAGATGGATAGAGTCTGCCATGTAAGCAGGGGATCCCGGGTTCGAGTCCCGGTCGGGGCACACATTTTCAGCTGTCCCCATTGAGCTATATCAACCACAACTGTCTGCAGCTGAGGGTTTCAATTAATTATCATTTATTCACTGTAGACTGGCTGTGATTTATGATTCATAGACGTGGCGCGATACTTTCAACAGTGGAAAACAGTCAACAGGGGAGCTGAAGGCATTAGAGTTTTAGATTTAAGGAAAAGTTGGGTGGAAGCATAGGATCCACATAAATATCTATAGGTACTGATTGATATCTTTGTGGCCGGCCGCGGTGGTCTAGCGGTTCTAGGCGCTCAGGCCGGAACCGCGGGACTGCTACGGTCGCAGGTTCGAATCCTGCCTCGGGCATGGATGTGTGTGATGTCCTTAGGTTAGTTAGGTTTAAGTAGTTCTAAGTTCTAGGGGACTGATGACCACAGATGTTAAGTCCCATAGTGGAGCCATTTGAACTATTTTTGATATCTTTGTGAGTAAAGTTGGTTTATTATCTGTAACTTTCTTCTTGAAATTCGCCAAGTGCAGCTCTTGAGCTTCACCCGACGTACCGAATTTTTCAAACAACTTACGTGAAAGTACGAAGTACCCCTGCACAGTGAACCGGATGTTGACAACTGTCACCTAGAAGTTATATATCAGTGAGAGCTGGCCACATGTAAACAGCGTGTACCGACGTACGATCATGCTTGCTGTTGACCAACACAACGAGGAAACGAAGACAGCCACACTTTTCCACAACAGATGGTCAGGCTAGTTCTACTTGCTCAACCGTCGTTAGGTAATACCTCACTTTCGATAACGTCTGGCGCTTGTTATCTTTGGCTGCGCGGTGGTGCTAGTAGTTTACGGTGAGTGTTCTCTTTCTGCGTACGCCGTATTTTAATTCCTGCTTGGCGCAGCCCCGCGCGCCAGTGGTTTAAGGTGAAATGCACAGCGATCTCTCGTTACACTCCTACATTGAAAGTGACGGTATGTTCGCCCGTCGAAATATTGGTTTGTCGAAGACGTTACCCGGCTACTACCCCGGAACTTACATTCCCTGGTCAAAAGTACCCGGCCACTGTTACACGAGGTGTGTTTTTTAAGTAAGTACCGTTCTGAAATTTAAAAAAGGCGTCCTAAGATATCTCAATAATTTTATTTTTACATGAAAGCCTGTACCTTAATCTACTTTTCTACATAATTTCCGTCAATACTGAGGCACTTGTCATAACGTTGTGCCAGTTTCTGAATACCCTCCTCATAGAAGTCTGCCGCCTGACTTGTTAACCACTGCATCACCACTGTTTTGACTTCGTCATCGTCTTGAAGACGCTGACCGCCCAGGTGTTTCTTCAAGTGCAGGAATAGATGGTAGTCACTGGGCGCAAGATCGTGGCTGTGCGGAGGATGATCTAGAGTTTCCCATCGAAAAGATGTCATGAGTTCTTTGGTCTGATTCGTCACATGCGGACGGGCATTGTCTTGCAGCAAAACGATGCCCTTGATCAACTTCCTTGGAATGTTGCTTTGATTCTGGTGTGACGTGGGCCACCCATGTTTCATCACCCGTAACAATTTGGTTTAAGAAATCATCACCGTCGCTGTGGTACCGGTCAAGGAAAGTCAATGCACTGTCTAAACGTTTGGTTTTGTGCACAAACGGTACCCAACGTGCGCACAATTTTCGGTAATTCAAGTGCTCGGTCACAATGGCATGCAAAACACTACGAGAAACATTAGGAAAGTCATCCCGCAAGGAGGAAATCGTAAAGTGTCTGTTTTCTCTCACCTTATTGTCCACTTCCTGCACCAAACTTTCATTAACGACCGAAGGACGCCCACTCCGTTGTTCATCATGAACATTTGTGCAGCCATCTTTAAATGCTCTCACCCACTTTCTTTCCATTCCATCACTCATAAAGTTTTCTCCGTAAACTGCACAGATCTCACGATGAGTAGCACTAAGAAATCTTGTAACAGCCCGTACTTCACAGTCGGCGGGACTCACGATTATCGGAGGCATCTTAAACACTCAGTAAACAACGTAAACAAGGAAGAATCAGACTGTAATGGCGTCAGTGCGTAGATTAAGGTACAGGTTTTCATGCAAAAATAAAATTATTGAGATATCTCAGCACGTCTTCTTTTAATTTCAAAACGGTACTTACTTAAAAAACACGCTCTGTATAATGCAGAAACGACCACTAGATGTCTCGAGGGACGTACCTGCCATAGAGAGCCTGTATAGGGCTCTCTAACCTGCCAGTACGGAAGGAGGCGTGGAGTGCTGTGATGTCAAGAGAGGAGAGCTCAGTGACTTCGAACGTCGACTACTCGTTGGATGTCACCTCAGTAGCTAGTCCATCAGGGACATATCAGCTGCCCAAGTCGACTGCCGGAGATGTGACTGTCAAGTGGAAACGAAAAGAAACCGCAACAGCTAAACCGAGACCAGACAGACCTCGTGTACTGGCGGACAGGGACCATCTAGCAACCCGAAGCGTGGCTGTAAGAAATCGCATGAAATCAGCGGGAGGAACAATTCGTGAGTTCCAGAGTTCTACAGGCAGTCCAGCTAGTGCAGTGACTGTCGATTGGGGGTTAAAAAGAATAGGGTACAAAGATCGAACATCTTCTCACAAGCTACACACTTTTGTAGTCATTGCCAAATGACGCTTGACATGGTGTAAAATCGAAGCCCTTGGCCTGTGTATGACAGGAAACGAGTGATTTGAAGTGATGAAACACACTATACCTTGTGGCAATCCGATGGAAGGTTTCGGCTTTGGCAAATGCTTAGAGAATGCAACCTGCCATCTTGTATAATATCAACAGTGACTTACAGGAGCATGGTGTTACGATATGTGACTATTTTTCGTGGTTAGAGTGTGGTCCCCTTATTACACTTAAGAAAACGCGAAATACAGATTGATATGGACACAATTTACGGGACTGTGTACGGCGTACACTAGAGGAGTACTTCAGAAACAATCATTCACTGTGTAAGCAAGGCAGTGCAAGCTCTCCTAAAGCCGTATCGATGAGGCAATGGTTCGTGGACATTAATACGCCTGAAACAGACTGGCGTGCCCAGAGTCCCGAGCTGAACCTAATGGAACATGCATTAGAACGTCGGCTTCCATGCAGACCACAGCGTCCATCATCACCACCTTCTTTGGACTGAAAGTGTCCCCAGCAGAGTTCAAACCTTCAGAAAGGTGAAGGACGGCCCCTCAGAAAGGCGAAGTACGGACGCACCCATACGAAAGCCTACTTACAGCTGTCCGAATACTTTTGACTGTATAATATATTTTATCACTGGGCGTAATTTTCCGAAACCATTTAGTGCGGAATGGTTAAGTGGCATATCGTATTACATCACGAATCTGTGTTTGTGAAAAATAATTTTTTTTAACATTGCGTTATGCCATATCAGCTTTCTGGTCCAACTGATGGTTGACAATGTCTTTTGTTGTTACAATCATTCTCTAAAACTAAGCAGATAAGAGAGGGGTCTACAGGGACTCCCTCGTAAGTTGCAGGATGCTACATTTAATGTGTAAAAGCTGAGGAAAATCGTATTAGTAATAAAGTTAGTAAAATCATTTCTGATGGAACATTTGTTTCGTTATCTTCACGTTGATGCTAAGCTGACAAAGCTAATAAGGGTGTACTGTAGAACTGAAAAACTGGGAACAACCAAATTGTTTCTAGACCATTTAATTCTCACACTATGACAAATTGTATAGACGGTCACAAATTCCGTTATGCTTCTGTGTGTGTGTGTGTGTGTGTGTGTGTGTGTGTGTGTGTGTGTGTGTGTGTGTGTGTGTGTGTCAATACAGGGACGGTTAATGCTGTTTGCGGATGACGCTGACGTTGTTATCCGATGATGTCCCATATGTGCTCGATTGGAGACAGATCTGGTGATCGAGCAGGATAAGCCAACAAGTCGACACTCTGTAAAGTACAATGTGTTAGATCAGCGGTATGTGGGTGAGCGTTATCCTGTTGGAAAATAACCCCTGTTTTGCTATTCATGAATGGCAGCACAACATGTCGAATCACCAGACTGACGAACAAAATGGTTCAAATGGCTCTGAGCACTATGGGACTTAACTTCTGGGGTCATCAGTCCCCTATAACTTAGAACTACTTAAACCTAACTAACCTAAGGACATCACACACATCCATGCACGAGGCAGGATTCGAACCTGCGACCGCAGCGGTCGCGCGGTTCCAGACTGTAGCGCCTAGAACCGCTCGGCCACCCCGGCCGGCACTGACGACCAAATCTGAAGTCAGTGTACGTGGGTTAACCACCAGACTGCTTCTGCTGTCATGCTAAATAGAGCCCTAGGCATAATTGTAGGTGTAGGTCCAGTGTGTCTAGCGCATAGACAGATTGGTTGCAGGCCCTCAACTGGCATCTTCCTGAGCAACACTGAGCTATCACTGGCACCGAGGCAGAACCATCTTTCATCAGAAAATACAACAGACATCCACTCTGCTCCCCCCCTCCCCCAATGAACTCTCGCATGTCGCCACTGAAGCCGCAAATGGCGGTGGTTGGTGACAGTGGAATGCATGCTACAGGGCATTGGGCTCAGAGCTGTCCCTGAAGTAACGGATTTGTAACAGATCGTTGTGCCACTGTGGTGCCAACTGCTGCTCAAACTGTTGCTGCAGATGCAATACGATGCGCCAGAACCATACGACGAATTCGATGGTGTTCCCTTTCGGTAGTGCCAAGTGACCGTCCCGACCCCGGTCTTCTTGCGACGGCACGTTCTCTTGACCATCGCTGGCAGCAGTCATGTACAGTGGCTACATTCCTGCCATGTCTTTCTGCAATATCGCAGAAGGAACTCCCAGCTTCTACAAGCCCTATTACACGACCTCGTTCAAAGCCAGTGAGGTGTTGATAATGGTGTCTTTGTCGCGTTAAATGCAGACCAACATCCACTCAGCATGTCCATCCTCAAGCGTAATTAACGCTCACGACCCTCAGAGAGTTTATTTAAGGCAACACTGATTTGCATCCTCATAGTGGTGCTCCTGGAGCGGTTCGAATGGTTTATTTAGTTCGAATGCTGTTGCTAAAAGAAACTTCATTATCTGAAGGACATTGCTGGAAGAGTGGAAATTGGCGAGGTAGTGTGTGGAGCAGCAAGTTACACCTATGAGCTCGGCTACATAACCGGCCTCTCATCATACTGTAAACGAACGATCGTATCAAGCATTGTGAGCTCAGCGTCAACTGGAACATTGTGATGCTCTCAACTCTTCAACAGGAGCAGCCCATCGCCATTTTCTCATTTAATATGCCGATAAGAATGCGAACTACGTCCGTCTTTTGTCCAAAAGATAGGAGGGCAGTCAAGTTTTAACGTATCGTCGACGGTGAGGTCGCTGGAGACAGAACATACACTATCTGATCAAAAGTATTAGTGGACATTAATATGGGTGTCTGTTTGCCCTTTGCCTTCATGAGGATTTGAACTATGCTGTGGTCTTTTTTAGTGAGATGTCTGAACGCCTGTGGAGGAAACGCAGCCCATTCTATCTCAACAGCAGAAACCAGAGAAGGTAACGACTTTGGATGCTGGGATTTGGAGCTATGTCGACGTTCAAACTCGTGCCAGTGTTGTTCCATTGAGTTCAGGTAGAGACTCTTGGCAGGTCAGTCCACATCAGAAATTTTATTGAAACTCCCTGACAGATTAAAACTGTGTGCCAGACCGAGACGCGAACTCGGGATCTTTGCCTTTCGCGGGCAAGTGCTCTACCATCTGAGCTACCCAAGCACGACTCACGCCCCGTCCTCGGGGCTTTACTTCTGCCAGTACCTCGTCTCCTACCTTTCAAACTTTACAGAAGCTCTCCTGCGAACCTGCGCAGGAGAGCTTCTGTGAAGTTTAGAAAGTAGGAAACGAGGTACTGGCAGAAGTAAAGCTGTGAGGACGGGGGGTGAGTCGTGCTTGGATAGCTCAGATGTTTACCGGCACGGTAGCTCAGCGTGTTCGGTCAGAGGGTTATCTCCCCTCTGTAATAAAAAAAACTGAATTAATGGATCAACGACGAACAGAAACGGGTGTCTTGCGACGTTCGCCCCGAGCAGATACAACGAACTGAAACGAACAAAATTAGACTTACAAAATAAATAAATAAATAAATAAAATAAAAAAATAAAAAAAATAAAAAAGATGGTAGAGCACTTGTTCGCGAAAGGCAAAGGTGCCGAGTTCGAGTCTCGGTCCGGCACACAGTTTTAATCTGACAGGAAGTTTCATATCTACGCACACTCCGCTGCAGAGTGAAAATCTCATTCTGGAAATTTTATTGTCCACAAACTATTGCCTCGAAGATGGTGATTTATGACAAGGTACAATGTCACGCTGATACAATTATCATCCCCGAACTAATCCTCCAGAGTACGCTTTACACAATGCCGTAAAATGTGTTGATATCCTTCTGCATTTAATGTTTTCGTAAGCGCAATGTGGGTACAACACCATAACCACCAAAGAAAACTCCATACCGTAACAGCGTCTCCTCAACATTTCACTGCTGACACTATGCATGATAACGTTCTCCACGCATTCCCCAGACAGAGGGTATAACGGGATTCACCACTCTATGTCACTCGTTTCCGGTCATCCACTATCCAGTGGTTCACTCTTTACAACACGTCAAACATCGCTTAGCGTTGGCTACAGACATAATTATGTGGCTTTCGAGGTGCGGCTCGACCATTGTACCCATTCTCTTTAACCACCTACGCATAGCTACGCTACTGGTATCCCTTTGGAATTCACGAGTGAGTCATATCGCTGATTTCATGCGACTTTTTACAATGATCCTCCGCAATGCTCGGCGGTCACCGTCCGTCAGTAGATGAGTCTGCCTGGTTTTGGTTTAGTTGTGGTTGTGTGGTTGGTCCTTTGCTTTTCCCGTTCACAATCATAACACCAACAGTCTACCTAGGGCGCTTTAGAAGGGTTAAAAGTCCCTAATGGTTTTGTTTGTCGGGTGACATCCAACGAATAGTCATCGATGTAACGGGTTCTCCTGACAGACAAATTCAGCTGTTACTGCTTCTGTACTGACAAAAAAACACTCCCCGGTTGTGCTTATACTGACGGGTCGGCCCTCCGCATTACAGAGAAATATCCTGATAGTCTTGATCAAATGTTGCACGCTCGGCAGGGAAGGAATTTGGCCACATCTTCTCGAAGGAACAATCTCGGCATATATGTTAGACGACTTAGGGAAACCAAAACTCCTCCCGCACAGACCATGATGGCCCAAAGGTACCCCCTGGCCATCATGTCATCCTCAGCCCACAGGCGTCACTGGATGCGGATATGGAGGCGCATGTGATCAGCAAATCGCTCTCCCTGCCGTATGACAGTTTCCGAGAAGAGCCGCTACTTCTCAATCAAGTAGCTCCTCAATTTGCCGCACAAGGGCTAAGTGCACCCCGCTTGCCAACAGCTCTCGGCAGACCGGATGGTCACCCATCCAAGTGCTAGCCCAGCCCGACAGCGCTTAACTTCGGTGATTTGACGGGAACCGGTGTTACCACTGCAGCAAGGCCGTTGCCTAGGGAAACCAAGAAAACTTAAATTAGGATGGACGGACGGAGATTTAAACCACGGTTCTCTCGAATGAGAGTCCACCATGTTACCACTGCGCCGGCTTGCTAGGTTTAATTCATGTTTAATCCGTATTTCCCACACAGTCATCTCCTGTGCTATATTCTTCACTGCTTCACTCGTAACTTCTCACGAAGATTACCACATACGTGGGAGAATGGCATTTCCCTCCTGGGACTGGTGGGACGTCCAAGATTGTTTAGCCGTTAATAGCTGACACTTTTGCTCTGTCTTCCTGAGATGACGAGTCACAAATTCCAGTTTCACTATGGCTATGGTCATTTCGCGTTCATCCTGAGATGACACCTGCAGAAAGTGACTGCCCATTTCTTCTTCCATCTCTGGCGAAATTGAGCCATTGTCTCGTGTCAAGTGCCTTCGTCACCGAGAGAACTTCCTCAATAAACTTGCCAAAATGGCTCTGAGTACTGTGGGACTTAACAGCTGAGGTCATAAGTCCGCTAGAAATTATAACTACTTAAACCTAACTAACCTAAGGACATCACACACATCCATGCCCGAGGAGGATTCGAACCTGCGACCGTAGCAGTCGCGCGGTTCACGACTGAAGTGCCTACAGCCGCTCGGCCACCGCGGCCGACTAATAAACTTGTCCCTGATTATGAACACAGACGGTGATTAAAATATAACTGGCCTGAAAATTTCTTTCGTCATTCGTGACAACGTATTCGAAACAGTAAGTAGATCATTACAAAACTAACGGGATCGGCCATACAATCCGGGCTCTCACGCCCGGTATTCGCGTCTTTGATAAATTTTGTTTATGAACATTAGGCTTTGGCCCAAGGCTCATTTCTGCGCCTACCGTTTCTTCTGAGGCTGGAGACATCATCAGAGGCTAAAAAGAGTCACTTATCATTTTGAAACTTAAATATACAGGGTGTTACAAAAAGGTACGGCCAAACTTTCAAGAAACATTCCTCACACACAAAGAAAGAAAATATGTTATGTGGACATATGTCCGGAAACGCTTACTTTCCATGTTAGAGCTCATTTTATTACTTCTCTTCAAATCACATTAATCATGGAATGGAAACACACAGCAACAGAACGTACCAGCGTGACTTCAAACACTTTGTTGCAGGAAATGTTCAAAATGTCCTCCGTTAGCGAGGATACATGCATCCACCCTCCGTCGCATGGAATCCCTGATGCGCTGATGCAGCCCTGGAGAACGGCGCATTGTATCACAGCTGTCCACAATACGAGCACGAAGAGTCTCTACATTTGGTACCGGGGTTGCGTAGACAAGAGGTTTCAAATGCCCCCATAAATGAGGGCCAAGGCCAGGAGAGCGTGGAGGCCATGGAATTGGTCCGCCTCTACCAATCCATCGGTCACCGAATCTGTTGTTGACAAGCGTACGAACACTTCGACTGAAATGTGCAGGAGCTCCTTCGTGCATGAACCACATGTTGTGTGGTATTTGTAAAGGCACATGTTCTAGCATCACAGGTAGAGTATCCCGCATGAAATCATGATAACGTGCTCCATTGAGCGTAGGTGGAAGAACATGGGGCCCAATCAAGACATCACCAACAATGCCTGCCCAAACGTTCACAGAAAATCTGTGCTGATGACGTGATTGCACAATTGCGTGCGGATTCTCGTCGGTCCACACATGTTGATTGTGAAAATTTACAGTTTGATCACGCTGGAATGAAACTAAAATGAGCTCTAACATGGAAACTAAGCGTTTCCGGACACATGTCCACATAACATCTTTTCTTTATTTGTGTGTGAGGAATGTTTCCTGAAAGTCTGGCCGTACCTTTTTGTAACACCCTGTATACACAAAGCCGAGCTGTTTGTAGGTATCCGCGAAGCTACTAAAAAGTTCGGCTTCCTACGCTTCTTTGTAAGTTTGAGACTACTGAGTTTCCAGAGCCTCTGATGAAACCTCCAGCATTAGGAGACGAAACGTTAGTTATGGAAATAAGCGTTGGACCAAGGCCAACTACCCACAAAATAAAATTCACCAGGAACATGTCGGAAACTAGTTCGAAGACTAGAAAACTTTGTTCATATGGAAGATAACCTGCGGGAAAGGCCAACAAAATTGTAGCTCCAGTTACTTGTGCTCTCTTTAAACGTGGGTACATGCAGGATAACATCCAAACTAGGGAGAACGAGCCTAGCAGTATCCGATAACACGACAGGTGGAGAACACCTGGAGCACGTTATAGGGATCACAAAATTTTCGAGATGATTACAAGAAGCGTCATAACACGAGATAATCGGCGGATCAACAAAATAAATGGTATACTGCACGGAAATACGACCGATCCTAGGTTCAAATGGCTCTGAGCACTATGGGACTTAACTTCTGAGGTCATCAGTCCCCTAGAACTTAGAACTACTTAAACCTAACCAACCTAAGGACATCACACACATCCATGCCCGAGGCGGGATTCGAACCTGCGACAGTGGCGGTCGCGCGGTTCCAGACTGTAGCGCCTAGAACCGCTCGGCCACTCCGGCCGGCGACCGATCCTAGGGTCGGAGAGTATACCTAGGCACTCTTGATGTTTCGTATTCGGTATTTCAATCTAGTTACTGATTTTAGAATCACACGGAGGGTTATGTACTAGAAACCACCATATTTTCTGCTGTCTTTGTTGTGAAACACGACGTTCTGCTTTGCGCAGAACTCGTATTCGGAAATATTGCGAGTGCTATATATTTAAGTGCTGTAAAATACACTGACGGAAAAAACGAATGTTGGTAAGCGCATTTCTACGTCTGAAAGATGACGTGTATTCAAATTTTGCGCCAGTTGCATACGAGCGGCGCTAGCAGCTTTAAATACACTCTGTAACGGTCGTGAGCGTTGGTTACCCAACGAGCGAGATGGCGCATGGTTAGCACACTAGACTCGCATTTTGGAGGACGACCTTTCAATCCCGCGTCAGGCCATCCTGATTCAGGTTTTCCGTGATTTCCCTAAATCGCTTCAGGCAAATGCCGGGATGGTTCCTTCGAAAGGGCACGGCCGAATTCTTTTTCCATCTTCCCTAATCCGTAAAAAAGAGGACCTCGCAGTTTGGTCTCTTCCCCCAAATAAAAACCCCGTTAGTTACCTTTGAGATTGGAATTAGTGAGTCGTTGTTAGTCAAGAATGCCTTTAAGACGACAAAGACGCGATTATCAGCAACTCCTTGAGTTTGAACGAGGTCATGTAATAGGGCTACGACAAGCTGAATGTTCCTTCTGCGATACTGTAGAAAGGATTGGCAGGAATGTAGCCACTGTACATTATTGCTGGCAGTGGTTGTCATGAGAATGTACAGTAGCAAGAAGACCTGGCTCTGGACAGTCAGGAGGCACTACTGAGAGGGAAGACCATCGTTTTCACTGTATGGCTGTGGTGCGCTGTGCTGCATCTGCAGCACCAAGTTGAGCAGCAGTTGGCCCACAGTGACACAACGAACTGTCACAAATCGGTTACTTCAATGACAGCTCCGAGGCAGTGTCCCTAACTGCCCACAAATCACCACCATTTGCAACTTCAGTGGTGTTAAACGAGAGGCCAGTGTTTTCTGATGAAAGCTGGTTCTGCCTCGGTGCTAGTGATGGCCGTGTGAGGCTAGCTGAGGGCCTGCAACCAACCTGTATTATGCTAGTCACACTGAACCTGCCTGGGCATAACGGTCTCTGATTCGATTTCATATGACAGCAGGAGCCATCTCATGGTTACCCCACGCACCCTGATTTCAAATTTGTACGTCAGTCTGGTGATTCGACATGTTGTGCTGCCTTTCATGAACAGCAACCCAGGGAGTGGCTTCCAACAGGATAACGTCACCCACATACCACTGTTGTAAACCAGCATGCTCTACAGAGAGTCGACATGTTGCCTTGCTCTGGTGGATGTCAGATCTGTCTCCAGTCGACCACATATGGGACGTCATCGGATCACAACTCCAACGTCATCCACAAACAGCATTAACCCTCCCTGTGTTGACCGAACAAATTCAGTTGGCATGGAGCTCCATCCCACAAACTGACAACCGGCACCTGCACAATACAACGCACGCACATTTGCATGCTTGCCATCAACATTCTGGCAATTACACCGGATATTAATGTACCAGCATTTTTCATTTGCAATGGCTTATCTCTCTCTTGCATTAACCTGTGATCTTGCAACGTTAATTCAAAAATGGCTCTGAGCACTATGGGACTTAACATCTGAGATCATCAGTCCCCTAGACTTGTTGTTGTTGTTGTGGTCTTCAGTCCTGAGACTGGTTTGATGCAGCTCTCCATGCTACTCTATCCTGTGCAAGCTTCTTCATCTCCCAGTACCTACTGCAACCTACATCCTTCTGAATCTGCTTAGTGTATTCATCTCTTGGTCTCCCTCTACGATTTTTACCCTCCACGCTGCCCTCCAATGCTAAATTTGTGATCCCTTGATGCCTCAAAACATGTCCTACCAACCGATCCCTTCTTCTAGTCAAGTTGAGCCACAAACTTCTCTTCTCCCCAATCCTATTCAATACCTCCTCATTAGTTACGTGATCTACCCACCTTATCTTCAGCATTCTTCTGTAGCACCACATTTCGAAAGCTTCTATTCTCTTCTTGTCCAAACTGGTTATCGTCCATGTTTCACTTCCATACATGGCTACACTCCATACAAATACTTTCAGAAACGACTTCCTGACACTTAAATCTATACTCGATGTTAACAAATTTCTCTTTTTCAAAAACGATTTCCTTGCCATTACCAGTCTACATTTTATATCCTCTCTACTTCGACCATCATCAGTTATTTTGCTCCCCAAATAGCAAAACTCCTTTACTACTTTAAGTGTCTCATTTCCTAATCTAATTCCCTCAGCATCACCCGACTTAATTCGACTACATTCCATTATCCTCGTTTTGCTTTTGTTGATGTTCATCTTATATCCTCCTTTCAAGACACTATCCATTCCGTTCAACTGCTCTTCCAAGTCCTTTGCTGTCTCTGACAGAATTACAATGTCATCGGCGAACCTCAAAGTTTTTACTTCTTCTCCATGAATTTTAATACCTCCTCCGAATTTTTCTTTTGTTTCCTTTACTGCTTGTTCAATATACAGATTGAATAACATCGGGGATAGGCTACAACCCTGTCTCACCCCTTTCCCAACCACTGCTTCCCTTTCATGCCCCTCGACTCTTATAACTGCCATCTGGTTTCTGTACAAATTGTAAATAGCCTTTCGCTCCCTGTATTTTACCCCTGCCACCTTCAGAATTTGAAAGAGAGTATTACAGTTAACGTTGTCAAAAGCTTTCTCTAAGTCTCCCCTAGACTCAGAACTACTTAAACCTAAATAACCTAAGAACATCAGACACATCCATGCTCGAGGCAGGATTCGAACCTGCGACCGTAGCAGCAGCGCGGTTCCAGACTGAAGCGCCTAGAACCGCTCGGCCACAGCAGCTGGCGCAACTTTAATTACTTAAACATGCTATGTAGACCAATGTATTCTCGAAATTCCTTCTATGCACATTGTTTGTAAGATTTTGGTAATTCTTCAGTTAGAGAGTTTTACGGTGAGGCTGCCCCAGAAGGAACGGTCAATATCCAGGGATAAGATAGGAACGATCATTCGAAGCACGAAAGTCTAGTAAATATGGGCTCAATGCATACCTCAGGAGGTGTGAGTACTTCTTCATCTCCGATACTGTGAAACAAATCTCCTCTACTTTACCATCCATATTTTGAGCGGCGTTAGAGTGGTCCAAAACAAGGAAAAAATGTTAACTAAACTTGGGCTCTAAAGTTCATAGTACAAGAGCTATGACCAATTGTTCATCTTCGCTATTGTGAAACACATCTCTTTTATTGAACAACTGCTGAGGTATGCATTTTCAAGCCGATATTCGTTAGACAATTTTTTTAAATTCTGGTTCATACTACCTCCTCCGAAAATATGAAGAGCTAAGAACTTACAACAGAAGAGAATTGCTGCATAGTATCTAATATGAAAAACTGTTGATAGCTTTCAAGGTATGAATTTCAGAGTTCATGTTTAATAGACTTACTTGTTCTGAATGATCGTTCCTGTCACATCCCTGAATACTGACCATTCCTCCTGGGACACGCTGGATTTTTAAAACTAGTTATATAACGTGTAGACTGTTAAGCCATACTTCGTCAGACATGTACAATCTTGTACCTCAAAACAGAAGAACTCTCTACCATGGAACGCGTGGTATTTGCAAATGAACTGGGTTTCTTTAATACCTTAACAGTTTTCATTGCCTTGAAAACGGAAATTTGTGATAGTTTGTAATCACTTTCATTCTAAAATGTTTTTAACTGTTCACTGGTTTTTGGCAAGAATTTTTTTAAATTTGATTTCGCTTTCTGTTTACAGTAATACACAGACTATTACGTGCAAGCAGACAAGATTTTCTCGATTGTAACACTTCGAAATTTGAATGGAATATTTGTTCCTAGGTACCCGGCCATGTTGTATCTTGGAACAGTTTTTCACCTACGGGAAAACATTACTTTTCTGGAGCAGTTCAGAAAAAGACTGCTGTACACACGAAGTGAAGAGGAATAATGAAATATTTTAAATTTCTATTATAGATCTGGCTAGAGGAGAAGGCAAAAAGGAGTTTCAAGGTACAACACTCTACTGTGCTACTCCTGCGTTTTGAGACTTCGCGAAGTACGAAAACAAACACCCGGCGGATTCTGGGATCGTAACAAAACGGTGTAGCCCATACGAGAGTGTGACAGGAGTGCTTTTGAGATGTGTTAAGTAGCAATCCTAAAGAGAAAGACGACGCAGTTCTCGCGTAACATTGATGGATAAATTCGGAGAACCATATTTGCAAGTAAAATTGTGCCACCCTTTTGCATGCTACTCTCGTATATCTCGCGTAGGGGTAATGGGAACAGGGTAAGGCAGCGTAACAGACAGTTATTCACTCTCACTAAATACTGAAATAGAGTTGTACAGAAAATATCTAGTACACATCGCCTTCTACTGCACAAATACTTGCGTAGTGTGTTTGAAGATGTAGATGCAGAAGTGCAACTAGAAGATTGCCATGGCAGAACCTGATCAAAAAGCCCTTTCGACTTCGTTCTTTCAAATTTTCTCTTGTGCTTGAATTAAAGCTTATAGAATAACCTACGGTATTAGCTCTGCTGGTGGTTCTTAATAGTGTTGTCGGAATGTGTGGATTCTAAGACTTTCGCCCTGAACCGAGGCCTAATTCAGATTACCAGATACGTGAATTCACAGAAATGACCTTATTACGAGGGAGCATTAAATAAGTAATGCAATACATTTCTCTTCTCGGCCAGTTTCGGTTGAAAAAAATGCCCAGTTATTTGTGGAACATCACGAAATATTCCTGCTTCAACGCCTGTAGTTTCATGAATTTCCGATAGATAGCAGCGCTATACGTAGCTTTTAAAATGGCGTCTATAAAGAAGGTGCGTTCCAAGCAGAGAGCCGTCATTGAGATTCTTTTTGTGGAAAACCGAAGCATACAGATATTCATACGGGTCTGCATAATGTCTACGGAGACCTGGCAGTGAGCAAAAGCACTTTGACTCGTTGGGCGAAGCGTCTGCCATCATGGCAAGAAGGTCATTCAGATCTGTCCGATCTCCCACGCGCCAGCCGGCCGCGCACAGCTGTGACTCCTGCAATCGAGGAACGTGTGGACACGCTCATTCGAGGTGATCTTCTCCTTCTCCATATCAACGCAAGGCCTCATACTAGTCTGCACACACGAGAGTAGCTCAGAAAACTTCATTGGGCCGTGCATCCTCAACCACACAACAGCCCAGATCTCGCAAATACCGACTTCCATCTGTTAGACCCAATGGAGGATGCACTCAGTGGGAAACAGTAGATGGGGAAGTTATGCAGCAAGACATTGACTCCGACGTAGAGTGGTGACATGCGGGCACACGGGCCCACCCGGTAAGATGGCGTAAGACCGTCGCATTGACCGGAGATTATGTTGAAAAATAGGGTTTTGTAGTCAAAAGAGTAGCGAAGTTGGGAGTAGTATTGTGTGCTGGAATCCTCAATAAACCAACATGCTTTCAGAAAAAATGTGTTGAGTCTCTTACTGAACAGGCAACGGCCTTGCTGCAGTGGGTACACCTGTTCCCGTGAGATCACCGAAGTTAAGGGCTGTCGGGCGTGGCCGGCACTTGGATGGGTGACCATCTGGGCCGCCATGCGCTGTTGCCATTTCTCGGGGTGCACTCAGCCTCGTGATGCCAATTGAGGAGCTACTCGACCGAATAGTAGCGGCTTCGGTCAAGAATACCATCTTACGACCGGGAGAGCGGTGTGCTGACCCCACGCTCCTCCTATCCACCCACATCCTCCACCGAGGATGACACGGCCGTCGGATGGTCCCGGTAGGCCACTCGTAGCCTGAAGAGGAAGTGCTTTTTTTTTCTTACTGAACACCCCTCGTATGCATCAGAGAATCCTCATTAGTCCATTGCATAATATTAAGTTTGGTGTGTGATGCTTATTTGGTGGGCCACTTTTATTTTGGTCAGGCTGTAGATGTTGATGCTTTCTGGGATAATTCATAATTAATTGCTGCATATTAAGATGATGTTGGCTTACTGCTTACGATGCACAACTATATAAGTTCATTATATGTTCTAATGAAGTTACATGTTTTGCTGTGTGTAGCTGAAAATGCAGTGCTTTAAAATATAAGAACTTACATGCAGAGGAACATTTGGTAATGTTTTCAAAGCGTAGAACGATTTTCCTTCGTGGCATTTGTGGGCATAAAGAGAGCCTGTTACAGTATGGTACTGAATAAGAAGTTCGAAATCCTGAACAGAATGGAAGTATAAGCAGAGAGGAGTAATCCTTAACACCTGAGTAATTCCATAAGAATAACCAGTTGGGCGCTAAAGATGCTAGGCTGATGTGTAGCGGGGAAAGGTTCTGATTATCGCTACTGCTGTTTAACAGGAGGTTTGTAATATTGCTTGCGGTAGAAGGAAAAGCGAAAAGCGGAAGTACTAAATGAAGGTTGTTATAAAGAAAATAAGTGTAAAGAAGTAAGAGAAAAGCCTTTACGAAAAAAATGGGACATTTAATAAGTAATCTAGGAAAAGACAATTACTGCATCAGAATTTAGTAACTTACCAAACTTTTTTTCAGACATGTATTTTTCTAGACAGACTTTAATACTCATCGGTGAGACCTCTCTACATGGGAAAGACAAGGTACACAAAGTCGACAACTACAGGTTCTTTTCTAACAGATAAAATGAAAGCCTTGAAAACGAAAATTGCAGCAAAATATCTACTTGTTTCAGCAACGGAAAAATTTAGCTAGTTGCAACGGAAAACTTTAACGATGACGTATCAGTTGATAAGACAAATTACTCGTTCTTCACGACGTAACGCGAAGTGTGATAAAAACTTCGCTACCTTTCGTAGCTTTAGGAACGCATTTAAGGATCTAGAACCAAACAGCAGTTTCATGGAATTAGGTGAAAGTTATACAGCTTATTTCGATCTAATTTGTGTGGTATGAAGCGGAACATTGCGTTCTCACTGTCACATAGCGGACGATGAACATGTTTCTGACTGCAGCACCGTAAGCTGCGTTCCACATTTCGAACACTTGTTTTCTTGTCCTGTATCTATAATGTATCAGCGGTTGTTCCATATAGCTCCAAATTTTTTACATCCCTATGATAAGCGCGTATGGTTTAAAAATCCTGGTGAGGAACCGAATAATAAAGTAAATAATGCAATGAACCAATCAGCTGTTCAATTACAGATAAAATTACTAGTGATTCCATAAATCCAGCTTCTCTCAGACAACATAATCTTGTGCTTACTCACAGCACTGCATGCTTACTGGGTGGAGAACGTCAGATTTGTGGAATAGGGAATCATTGGCGGGAATTAGATGGAAGCCACATACCAACGGTTCCAGCAGCTAGCTTCATTCCCCGAAACTTAGAGAAATGGCGCTGTAGTTAAAAGTCTGCACGCGCTTCAGGGAGCACTTTGGATTGAAATAATTGACCGACTATCCAGATTTAGCTTTTCATGGTTTAAGTAAATCTCCAAATATTGAATCTGGTACTCATTCTTTGGAAAGATGATCATTTCCTTCGTCTTCCTTATTTCACTAGAACCTGAGGGTCTCTAAAGATCTCGGCGTCGACGGCATGTTACACAGTTTTTAAATACTCCTTCATTTACTATCGGAAAACCGTCGCCCGTAAACACCTGTGGTGTTCTGTAGCCAGTTTACTTAGCCCACTTTCAACCCTTGGGGTGAAATGGGGTAATACTCTGCGACAACACAATTTAGGTTCAATTAGTACATTTAGCCAAGAAGCGCGCCATCCGAGTCATCTGCAATGTTAATTCACTGATAGTAAGCAGGCAACTATTAAACACAGTAGGGATTCTTACGCTGATGTCGCAGTGCAAAGTGCCTTTTTCTAGCTTGAGTTCAACGCTTTTCTCTCAGAAAACTCCGCCTTTTGTCTACACTAATACCTAAGGACGATTTAAATAGAATGGTTGTTGCTGTAACTTAATAAAATGGATTGGATTTAAGTATCGCTTTTCTTACAACAAGGAATGAGATGTGTTACAAAGTGGATTTTCCCACGGTTTTAACAAATATTTCCTGGTGTATGCTCCGCTTGTCCGTGGTTGGCTGGAAGCCATCCTGTGGTAGGTTCAGCTTACTCATTGCCAAGGTTTTCATTCTTCGCACACGTTGGCCTCTATTTCGGGAAATGTTTGTGGTGGCTCTGAGCACTATGGGACTTAACATCTGAGGTCATCAGTCCCCTAGAACTTAGAACTACTGAAACCTAACTAACTTAAGGACATCACACACATCCATACCCGTGGCAGGATTCGAACCTGCGACCGTAGCAGTCGGGGAAACGTTTGTTGTGTTGCTGGTAAATAAACATATTCGTAGGTGGCTGTAGTGGTTGAGTAAGTAGTGCGCACCACTAACAGTGGCAGTGAGAGAAGAAAGTGGGTGAAACCCGATGCTGGCAAATAGCCTACGCCTCCCGAATAGCACCGAAGGGATCACTGGGTTTAAAGTCAACTTTCTACGGACGCATCACTATCTGTAGTGTCTCATGCCCTCATTTAACAAGACACTGCAGTGAGATTTGCAAAAAGTCTAGCGATCAGTATGTAAGCAAAGGCTCGCCCTGACAGTCAAATACTAGCAATAGAAATTTCTTTACCCCTATATTATTCACATACTCAGAGATTAATTTCGGCCGGAACTCGTCGGAAAGGCATTCCGGCACCTCCCGGAGAACTTTTTTTAGCTCACTGGAACAAGTCAACACTGGAGATTTAAAATACTAAACGTGTATTACATAGCGACTAACCAACGACGGGCGTTGAATAAGTGATGCAACACTTTTTTTCTGAAATCAGATTGGTTTCATTCAGGATTCTAATACCCCATATTATTCCCCATTCTTTTAGTTACAAACCCTATTTCTCAACACAATCTTAGTTCAGTGCCACGGTTTTACGCCACCTTAATGAGAGGACCCCAAAGTACCACTATATTGATCGCCTTCAGAGTTAACGTTTTGCTGCGTCATCCTCTCTTATCATCCACGTACTGCTTCCCGGGGAGTGCATCCTTCATTGGTTCAGATGGAGGTCGGAAGGTGTGAGATCCCGGCTATTGGGTGGATGAGGAAGAAAAGTCAAGTGATCAAAATGGTTCAAATGGCTCTGAGCACTATGGGACTTAACATCTGAGGTCATCAGTCCCCTTGAACTTAGAACTACTTAAACCTAACTAACCTAAGGACATCACACACATCCATGGCCGAGGCAGGATTCGAACCTGCGATCGTAGCGTTCGCACGGCTCCAGACTGAAGCGCCTAGAACTTCTTGGCCACACCGGCCGGCGAAAAGTCCAGTGAAGTTTTGTGAGCTTCTCTCAGGCGCGCAAACTTGTATGAGGCTCTGCTTCATCATGGGGAAGGAGAAGTTCGATTGCGTTTTCGTGGCGACGAACACTCTGAAATTATTTGTCTAATGTCCTGAAGGTAGCACAGTACACTTCAGAGTTGATCGTTGCACCATGAGGGAGGACGTCAAACAGAATTCACAGTCCCAGCAGGGCGTCGTCATGACTTTACCGCATAACGGTGCGGCTTTGAACTTTTCCGACAAGGGAGAAGTGGTGCGGCGCCGTTCCGTGGATGCTGTTTTGTTTTCGGTTCAAAGTAATGAACCACGTTTCATCGCCTGTGACGACGTTCGACAAAAAATTGGCACGATTAGCCTCCTAACGCGCAAGCAATTCCGCACAGGTCGTCCTTCGTTGCTTTTTCTGGTCTTCTGTTAGGCTGCGAGGAACCATCGGGCGCACACATTTGAGTACCCCAACTAGTGGACGCGTGTGTCAGCACTACCAACACAGACGTGCAGCTGGGCAGCTGATTGACTGTGGTCCGTCGATCACCTCGAATGAGAGTGTCCGCACTCCCCAACATTGCTGTGTGCGACCGGCCGGCGCGCGTGAGATCGGACGGATCTACGCCATCTTATTGCCATGATGACAAGGGCGTCTCCCAACGATTCACTGTGCTTAATTCACTGCCAAGTCTCGGGAGACGTTCTGCAAACGCCTTTCAATATCTATTACGCTGTGGTTTCCCGCCGAAAAAAACTCAATGACGGCTCTCTGCTTTGGACGCACCACGTTACAGACGCCAAGACAAAAAGATAATAGAAGCTTTCGAAATTTGGTGCTACGGAAGGATGCTGAAGATTAGATGGGTAGATCACATAACTAATGAGGAGGTACTGAACAGAATTGGGGGGAAGAGAAACTTGTGGCACAACTTAACTAGAAGAAGGGATCGATTAGTAGGACATATTCTGAGGCATCAAGGGATCACCTTTTTAGTACTGGAGGGCAGCGCGGAGGGTAAAAATCGTAGAGGGAGACCAAGAGATGAATACGCTAAACAGATTCAGAAGGATGCAGGTTGCAGTAGTTACTGGGAGATGAAGAAGCTTGCACAGGATAGAGTAGCATGGAGAGCTGCATCAAACCAGTCTCTGGGCTTAAGTCCACAACAACAACAATATAGGGCCGCCACATATCGAACTTCATTATAAAACAGTAGAGGCTGAAGCTTCCACGATGTCCCACAAAAAATTACGCAATTTTTCAACCGAAATTTGCCGAGAAAATATATGTTGCATTATTTATTGAGCACGTCGGCACCACTGAACGTAATACTGAGTGACCAACGCAATGCTCTGATCAGAGACGTTGGGCAAGATACTGTAGGTGTGCGTGCGCGCGTGTGTCGTCTGGAATGTCTTTTGTTAACAGCTGGCAGCATCCTCAGAGATCTGTAGCGTAGCCAAGATGAGATTCTTTTCGAAGTTGTGATCGGTACATATTACCATTTGTATACGACTGACAGCGACCTCAGCGATCTAGTAGCATGGTGACGTCTTGTGTTATGTATGTCAAAGAGAAATAAATAAGCTAAGAAGTGTTTGAACACGAGCCTCTGTATAATAGGCTCTCATTAAATCTTGTTTCTTCCGTGTCGTAATTCATGCCAGAGCTGTTGATCAATTGCCGCGCGGCTCGCGCATGGCTTAAAGTTGGCAGCCTTTCGAGCCGATACGTAATCATCCTTCCCCTCACGTCCATGCCCCACATCCTAGTCGGGATAAAGGTCGAACTCAATTTTCAAAAATCGAAAATTGTAAAATTGTACTTTTTTTGAGAGGGAGGGGGGGGGGGGCTTGCACGATTGAAGAGATACATTCCCGCACCTAAAATTTTAGAAACTAAATACTGCAAATACTCCACAGACCTCTGCTCAGGTATGGCGGATGCTAAATCGTACCTTCAGTATCCCTTTTTCGTCCTACTAAATTCGCATACAGAGCAAAGAACAAATGTCTTGCATGCTTCTGCACGTGCCCTAATTTATCTTATCTTGTTCTGATGATCCATACATAACATATACGATGGTAACAGTGTAATGGTCACACAGACTTCATTGATTGCAGATTCCACGAAAACTACTTCGTCGTTGTTCTGAGGACTGCTATTTAATTTCCCTGAGCATTTCTGTAACAGTTTTCGTATGAACAATTCTGACCACTCAAGATTCTAGCAGTGCCTCTCTGAATTGTCTGAGTATCTGTTGTCACGCCTGCTTAAAGAGTACTCGAAGTACTGCAACGATAATCTAAAACTAGCCACAGTAGCGCCTTATGTGTTACTCTATCACGCAAACAAACATTGGGGTTACACTCGTCTGGTGTGAGACGTTCCCAGGGGGCCACTGATGGCCGAACCGCACAATAACCCAGGATTCGGTGTGGGGCGGGGGTGGGGTGAGTGGACTGCTGTAGTCTGTTGTGGGGTTGTGAACCACTGCGGGCTATGGCGGGGACGAGGCCTCTCCGTCTAGGTTCAAAAATGGTTCAAATGGCTCTGAGCACTATGGGGCTTAAGCCCCCTAGAACTTAGAACTACTTAAACCTAACTAACCTAAGGACATCACATACACCCATGACCGAGGCAGGATTCGAACCTGCGACCGTAGCAGTCGCGCGGTTCCAGACTGAAGCGCCAAAAACCCATCGGCCACTCCGGCCGGCCGTTTCTAGGTCCCCAGTTCCATACAATACAATACAATGCAATACAATACCCGCATATAAAGAGAACTACCAGTCATTACACAAATGAAATTTTGTCCAACCCTTTCTTCACTTTCTGGCAATAGTCTAACGACTATACTTCCATGCAGACAACTAATTGCATCGCCAGTGAACAATCTTATAGTGCTGCCGACCCTGATTGCTAAATCGTGTTCTCTATTGAAAAAATCAGGGTAAGTGCTAGTAGCACTCGTGCAGTGAGGGCTCAGTGCAAACTTAATTATGTGTATCGATTGTTCACCCATCCTGGGAATCGAGAATGTCGACGACTTTTGCTTGTTATCGATATCGATACTGACAAGATATCAAAATATGTGATATAATTTTCCGTATATTCTGATTGCATTAACGTGGAAGCTCAAATTTCTATACCGGCAAGAGATCGTAGACTTTGGTATATGACATAAATTTCGACTTGATACATCCGCCGCTTCCTGAGGAAAAGGGTCTCCACAGAAAGACAAACTGGCAGTCGGAGACATGACAAAACAAGTACTTTCTTCGTGTGATAGAATTACAAATTAACACTTTTTTTTAGTTTCAGTGTAGAATCTTGATTCTTCCCAAATTTATGGCTTTATATCAACGGAAAATATTCTACAGGTTATCATAAAAGAGTTTGCGAGTCTCAAAATAAGAGACATAAATGGCCGTACCTTTTGACTGTATTGACTTGGCAGCTTAATGTTCTTACACCACCATACACTTAGTATGTGAGATAAATTTCAAATTGTACGTCCATCCAACCTTGACAAAAAGAGGTCTTAGTTTTTGAGTGATATTATTACAAATTAACAAATTTCCCGATTTTTCCCTTCAGTTGCACTGTGAAACCTCGCTTCCTGCCAAGTTTGGTGGGTCTACATCAACGGGAAGTACATTAGGTTTCGATAAGTGAGTTGGCAAGTATCAAAATATGTGACATAAATGACCGGATCTTTTGATTGCACTGACTTTTTGTACACCACGAAGGAAGTGTAGACTACGTGATACAAATTTCAACTTGATAATTTACAAGTTCATGAGATAAAGATATCTTCAGAGACGGACAGACAGGCAGTCAGATAACAGATGACAAAAATATAAATTTGTTTGTAAGACACAATTACAAATTAAAAATTTTCGGACTTTTTCCTTTACTTGTACTCTGCAACATTGCTTCCTGCCATTTCACGATTATTGGTCAACGGAAAGTACCCTATAGTTTTTGATGAATGAGTTTGTATGAAACAACGTGACTAAATGGCTGTATCTTTTGATTGCACTGACTTAGAAGTTTAACGTTTTGATTTTACCGAGAAACCATGGACCTTAGAAAGTGACATTAATTTCAGCTTAATAAGTCTACCCGTTCCTGAGAAAAAGGAGTCTTAACAGACGAACATTCAGGCAAATGGTTCAAATGGCTCTGAGCGTTATGGGACTTAATATCTGAGGTCATCAGTCCCCTAGAACTTAGAACTACTTAAACCTATCTAACCTAAGGACATCACCCACATCCATGCCCGAGGCAGGATTCGAACCTGCGACCGTGGCGGTCACGCGGTTCCAGACTGTAGCGCCTAGAATCGCTCGGTCACCACGGCCGACGAACATACAGGCAGTCGGATAACAAATGACAAAAAAATTTTTTTTCATGTGATACAAACTATAAATTAACAATTTTCAAAAATGGTTCAAATGGCTCTGAGCACTATGGGACTCAACAGCTGAGGTCATTAGTCCCCTAGAACTTAGAACTAGTTAAACCCAACTAACCTAAGGACATCACAAACATCCATGGCCGAGGCAGGATTCGAACCTGCGACCGTAGCGGTCTTGCGGTTCCAGACTGCAGCGCCTTTAACCGCACGGCCACTTCGGCCGGCCTAACAATTTTCAAGTTCTTCCTTTACTTGTACTGTTAAAACTAGCTTGATCACGTATTTCATGATTCTAGGTCGGCGGGCCGGCCAGCGTGGCCGAGCAGTTCTAGGCGCTTCAGTCTGGAACCGCGCGACCGCTACGGTCGCAGGTTCGAATCCTGCCTCGGGCATGGATGTGTGTGATGTCCTTAGGTTAGATAGGTTTAAGTAGTTCTAAGTTCTAGGGGACTGATGACCTCAGATATTAAGTCTCATAGTTCTCGGAGTCATTTGAATCGTTTGATTCTAGGTCAACGTGAAGTTTCATGTAGGTTTTGATGAGTGATTTAACGAGTATCAAAGTATGTGACATAAATGACATTTTATTTTGATTACATTGACACAGAAACTTTACGATTACATCGCTTACATCGCCAAGGGACCATAGACCTTAGAATGTGACACGAATTTCAACTTGATATGTCTACGGTAAGAAAAATGGTTCTTAACGTCGAACCGACAGACAGACAAACAGACAGACAGATCCTATAAACGTTCCGTTTTTACCGATTGAGAACAGAGCCCTAAAATTTGAAGGTCCTGTTACGCTTCTTTGGGGCACACCCTATGTCAATTTGGTTTCTGTACAATATTCGCCGTCCACTGTGACGTACTGGGTGATATCAGTCAAATATTCCACAAGCCAGTCACGCATTTGTGGACATACTCAGTATGTAAAACAGAGGTAATATCCGGCGTTCCCCAGGGAAGGGTTATAGGACCTCTCTTGTTCTTGATCTATATTAACGGCATAGGAGACAATTTGAGTAGCCATCTTAGATTGTTTGCAGATGATGTTGTCATTTACCGTCTTGTAAAGGCATCAGATGATCAAAACGACTTGTAAAATGATTTAGATAAGGTATCTGTATGGTGTGAACAGTGCAAATTGACCCTGAATAAGGAAAAGTGTGAAGTTATTCATATAAATACTAAAAGAAATCAGCTAAATTTCGATTACGCGATAAGTCACACAAATCTGAAGGCTGTAAATTGAGCTAAATACTTACGGATTACAATTACAAATAACCTAAATTGGAACGATCACATAGATAATACTGTGGGTAGAGCAAACCAAAGACTGCGATTCATTGGCAGAACACTTAGAAGGTGCAACAGGTCTACCAAAGAGACTGCTTACACTACGCTTGTCCGCCCTATTCTGGAGTACTGCTGTGCGATGTGGGATACGCATCAGGTGGGACTGACGGATGACATCGAAAAAGTACAAAGAAGGGCAGCTCGTTTTGTATTATCGCGAAATACGGGAGATAGTGTCACAGACATGATACGTGAATTGGAGTGGCAATCATCAAAACAAAGGCGTTTTTCGTTGCGACGGGATCTTCTCATGAAATTTCAATCACCAGTTTTCTCCTCCGATTGCGAAAACATTCTGTTGGCACCCACCTAGATAGGGAGAAATGATCATCACGATAAAATAAGAGAAATCATGGCTCGTTTTTCCCGCGTAGCGTTCGAGAGTGAAACGGTAGAGAGACAGCATGAAGGTGGTTCATTGAACCGTCTGCCAGGCACTTTATTGTGAATAGCAGTGTAATCACGTAGATGTAGATGAGATGATCGTAGTACGGTTCGAACCAGGTACTCGGCGTATAGCGCCACCACACAATCATGCTTTAGTGATGACCGCTAACGAGGATGGTGAGGAAGACTCGTGATCTGAAATAGAGCTACCAAGATAGAAGAGGTCAAGCCAAAACAAGGAAAAGAGGGGAGGAACTTTGGCAGGAGTCTTGGGAGGTAGAAGAAGCTGGACGTAGAACTTTCCAGTTCATACCAGATGTGAGGGAGCGCTTGGACATGAAATATTTTGAGCCTACACGAGGACTGATCCATTTTCTCACTGGCCATGGACCCTCCATTTGGGAAGAGGGCTACACCAGCGTGTGACTGTGGCATGTCAGAGGGTACGCCCCCTCTTCAATGATGCTGCGACTACACTTCGAGACAGACTACCAAACCACGCCACATATCAACTGCTTAGACGTGAGGACACTTTACAAATATTAAACACATTGGCCAACGAGGTATCACGGAAAGTTTTAACAGAATACTTGAGGGACATGAACTAAATAACAAAGACAACCAACACTGCTTGCGACCAGAGCCCTATTCCCATACCGCCCGTTCGTGGTCTGGCCGACTTTCCATCGTAGTTGGAATCCGCCACGTGCAGGATTAGGGGGAGTGGGGGTCAATGCTACCGATAAGAACATGCACCGGAAATGAGGTAGGATAAGTTAGTTTGTAGTACTTAGTTTGTAGGAAAATTATGCTAGGGAACTGCAGCGACTCAACATCGTGGCCTGCCCAGTGCCAGGGGCACGCTCTTCGGGTTTAGCTCGATGAGCAAGGCTATCAAAAGTAGGTTTATATCTTTCACTGGCACACATGTGACGCTGCAGGCGATAGGAATTAGTTTTAAGAAATAGACATAAGCCGTAGTTATTAGAAATTTAATGCCCATTATATGAAAAACTAACTGTAGCTCAATTGAAAATTGTAACTAGCTGCAAATTAAGTATTAGCTGTATAATTATTATGACCCACTAATGAGATAAGGAAGTGGGTTAATTTTGTGTAATTATTATGGTTTTTGTAAATAAAGATCTTTCATCATCATCATCATCATTTAAGACTGCTTATGCGTTTCAGCGTTCAGTCTGGAGCATAGTCCCCCTTATGAAATTCCTCCATGATCCCCTATTCAGTGCTAACATTGGTGCCTCTTCTGATGTTAAGTCTATTACTTCAAAATCATTCTTAACCGAATCCAGGTACCTTCTCCTTGGTTTGCCCCGACTCCTCCTACCCTCTACTGCTGAACCCATGAGTCTCTTGGGTAACCTTGCTTCTCCCATGCGTGTAACATGACCCCACCATCTAAGCCTGTTCGCCCTGACTGCTACATCTATAGAGTTCATTCCCAGTTTTTCTTTGATTTCCTCATTGTGGACACCCTCCTGCCATTGTTCCCATCTACTAGTACCTGCAATCATCCTAGCTACTTTCATATCCGTAACCTCAGCCTTGTTGATAAGGTAACCTGAATCCACCCAGCTTTCGCTCCCATACAACAAAGTTGGGCGAAAGATTGATCGGTGCACAGATAACTTAGTCTTGGTACTGACTTCCTTCTTGCAGAAGAGAGTAGATCGTAGCTGAGCGCTCACTGCATTAGCTTTGCTACACCTCGCTTCCAGATCTTTCACTATGTTGCCACCCTGTGAGAATATGCATCCTAAGTACTTGAAACCGTCCACCTGTTCTAACTTTGTTCCTCCTATTTGGCACTCAATCCGTTTATATCTCTTTCCCGCTGACATTACTTTCGTTTTGGAGATGCTAATCTTCATACCATAGTCCTTACATTTCTGATCTAGCTCTGAAATATTACTTTGCAAACTTTCAATCGAATCTGCCATCACAACTAAGTCATCCGCATATGCGAGACTGCTTATTTTGTGTTCACATATCTTAATCTCACCCAGCCAGTCTATTGTTTTCAACATATGATCCATAAATAATATGAACAACAGTGGAGACAGGTTGCAGCCTTGTCTTACCCCTGAAACTACTCTAAACCATGAACTCAATTTACCGTCAACTCTAACTGCTGCCTGACTATCCATGTAAAGACCTTTGATTGCTCGCAAAAGTTTGCCTCCTATTCCATAATCTCGTAGAACAGACAATAACTTTCTCCTAGGAATCCAGTCATATGCCTTTTCTAGATCTATAAAGCATAGATACAATTCCCTGTTCCACTCACAACACTTCTCCATTATTTGCCGTAAGCTAAAGATCTGGTCCTGACAACCTCTAAGAGGCCTAAACCCACACTGATTTTCATCCAATTGGTCCTCAACTAATACTTTATCTTTTTTATCTTTTTTAAAAAAAAAATTACGTAGCACTGCCAACAAACTGCGGCGCTTACCTGATGACGGTGGCGGGCAAGAAGAAGCTGGAGACTATGAGGGCCGCGTACACGACCACCAGAGACTCGGTGCCCAGTCCCTCGGACGCGTTCACCGAGCTCTGCAGGTTGGCCGCGCCGAAGTAGGCCGTGAAGTGGACCAGGAAGGCGAAGCTCAGCACCAGCACGTTCGCCACGATACGGCGCCTCTCACGAGCCGCGCCCGAAGACTCCCCGCCGCGTTCCGTGTCGCTCTCCACTTTGGCGTCGAGGCTCTTCTCTTTCGCAGGCGGTCTGTCGCCGTCGCCGACGAAAGCCGGGTTGTCGAAGCCACCGTTGCTCTTCGGAACAACCGTAGAGGCGCTGTCATTACTGTTGGTGTCTCCAGTCTTGTCACCCGACCCCTCTTCTGGTCGACATCGCTCGCTGGAAGCGCAGCTTTCGGTAGACATTGTGTTTTGACCAGCAGCGACTGCCACGGGCTCAGCGTTTCCTTCGGGCATAGGGAGACCGCCGCCGTGTTGCTGGGGAGGCGCTTCACTACTGGGACGCACCGACGCGACCTGCCCTCCGAAGCAGCGGCGAGGCACTTCCTCGCTACTTTGCAAAGCAGTTCCACCGTCCACTGGTGTTGTCTCCCTGACACCGTTTGTCGCGTCCGCCGATCCCGTCTCACTGCTTTCACTCTCGGTACCGCGACCGATGTCCGTGGAAGGACTGTTTTCCACAGCGCCGTTCGCAATCGATCTGCACTGGTCGATCGCTGTACTCAGTTCCCGATCTGTCGCAGGAGCGTCAGCGGGCGAGCGAACCGCGGTCTCCGTTGCGGGACGGCATTCCAGTTCGTTGAGTTTCTCGGATCCGGAAGCGTGTGAATTTGTCACGCATTCCTCCCTCGCTGTGTAGTCCATTTTACCATAGCGATCGATTTCGTCCGTACATACACTTTCAGGAAACGTTTCTTTGCAAATCTGAACCGGTGACGTGGAATTTACGGTTGTCTTCGAATGCAGGTAATTACCGAGTGAGTCTTCGTGCAATGCACCACCACTTTTAATCACACTCGTTACTACTCCTTCGCTGCCTGAATCCATATTGTCACAATTTATGAGACTCCTCGTCCACACTCGAAGAAGTTATCTCGAATTTCGTTTCTAGTTTGTCCAAGTAGTGCGGGATGCGGTGGCGCGAAATATACCCGCTTCCCTCTGACGCCGCCGTATTTACCAGAAGCACGAGCAGAAGCAATTCGTGCCGACTCACGCACGCCTATGCTGTTAAAAGAAAGCAGATGCAGATTCCGTCGCTATTTAGCTGAGCAGCGTCTTAGGAAGCTCGTAGTCATTGTGCGTAATCCACGGCAATGCCAGAGCAATAAGTAAACTGTGCGGTCTGAGATAATACACAATCCACAGCCCGAATTACGCTTGCTTACTTCCGGATTTGTGTAGAGCGTCTCGGTTTAGCAGCTGTTTGCTGAGACTCATTGCAGCGAGCCCTCGGGGTACGATTTAAGGCCAGCGAGGAAGCGCACAGAGTTGCTGAGGTCAGTAACCTGTTGCAAGTCATTCAAGAGATTCTCTTATCGACAGTAAATATTCGCTTCTCTTACGTTACACAGGTCACTTCTTTTCAAGCAGAGAGCTCCGCCGCAGGCAAAGAAATATATCGATAGGTGGAAAGGAGAATGTAGGAGCTTTAACTGGCAGTTTACACGCGTCCGACCTGCACGTGTAGCGTGCTGAGGTCTGCCCGCTTCGATGGCTGTAGAAGCGCACTGCGAGATGTGTTCGGTGCCGCGGCACTCGCAGAAGTGGCGACGGAGGGGCCAGAAGCCGGCGAGGACGACTGCTGCTGCTTGCGGTCTGCCGGCCGCCGGCTCGGTTTCCCGCCCTCGCGATCTTTACGTAAGCGCACTCAGCCGTCGGCGCGACTGTAAACCACCGGCGCGCGGCGCACAGCTGATTGTGACAGCTGACGGCAGGGGAAGGGAGAGGGGGAAAGGGTGGGGAGGAGAGGAGGGGAGCAGAAGCAGATACGTGCCCAAGAAAACATACCGAGCCTCCGAGTATTACAATATCTGCCTATGGACTACTTAACGAAAGCTACGACTGCAAAATACTGATACGAATTATATTTAGAGGTATGGAAATACTGGCGCAAGCGGACTTCGGTGAAGATAAGCCTGGTTTCTGCAAAAATGTATTGGAACTGATAGAATGGGATTGTCAGGATCAGTAAATAATGCCCTCGAATATCTGAAACTAGCCTTTACAGATAGCTTCAGGTACATGAATATGTCACTCACTTCACCAAAAGAAATAACTTCCATAATAAAATCTTTAAAAACAAAGCATTCTAGTGGTTACGATGAAATATCAACAAAGTTAATTAAGGCATGCTCTTGTGAGTTTAGTACAATTCTAAGTTACTTGTGTAACCAGTCAATTATAACTGGGACATTTCCTGACTGGCTAAAATATGCAGATGTTAAGCCTCTATTCAAGAAAGGGGATAAAGAGATACCATCAAACTACAGACCGATTTCACTTTTGCCAGCATTCTCAAAAGCATTCTAAAAAGTAATGAACAGGCAGCTTCTCAACCATCTGACCACAAATGACATATTATCAAGAACACAGTTTGGATTTCTGAAGGGTTCTGATAACGAGAAGGCTATTTACACCTACAGTGAAAATGTACTTAATTCATTAAATAACAAGTTACAAACAGCAGGTATTTTCTGCGATCTGTCTAAGGCATTCGATTGTGTGAACCACAACATCCTTTTAAATAAATTAGAATTCTATGGTGTCACGGGCAGTGCTGCAAAATGGTTCAAGTCATACCTCGGTAACAGGAAACAAAGGAGGTCAATGCAAGGGACTAGTGAATTAAGTCATCAGTCATCATCAGAATGGGAAGAAATTACATGTGGTGTCCCACAAGGATTCATCTTATGGCCATTGCTTTTTCTCATCAGTTACACTGCCAGAAACAAGAGTTCGTTTTGTTTGCACATGACACAAGTATTGCAATAAATAGTATGTCGAGTGTAGTTCTAGAAAGATCTACTAATGATATTTTCATGGATATTAATAAATGGTTTAAAGCCAACTCACTGACATTAAACTTCGAAAAGACTCACTATATGCAATTCAGTACCTGTAAGAGGTTTCCACCCAGCATATGCATAAAGTGTGAAGAAGAGCAGATAGAAGAGGTTGACAGTCTTAAATTCCTGGGATTACAACTTGACAATAAATTCAGTTGTGAGGAGCACACCACAGAACTGCAGAAACGCCTTAACAAATCTGTATTTGCAGTTCGAGTGTTCGCAGACATAGGCGACATAAAAATGAAAAAGTTTGCATACTTTCATTCCATAATGTCATATGGTATAGTATTTTGGGGTAACTCTTCAAGTCAAACAAAAGTTTTCAGAGCCCAAAAGCGTGTAATACGTATTATTTGTGGAGTAAATTCACGGACGTCCTGCAGAAACCTCTTCAAAGAACTGGGTGTACTAACTACTGCCTCTCAGTATATTTACTCCTTAATAAAATTTGTCCTAAATAATATATCTCTGTTTCCAACAAACAGCTCAGTTCATACATACAATACCAGGAACAAAAATGATCTGCACAAGGACTTAAAAGCACTTACTTTAGTTCATAAAGGGGTCCACTACTCAGGAACACTCATCTTCAGTAATTTGCCAGCAAACATAAAAAATTTAGTTATAAATAAAGATCAGTTTAAAACGAGCCTGAAAGACTTACTAGTGGCCAACTCCTTCTACTCCATTGACGAATTTTTAAATAGAAACAAACGATGTATTGTATAGACTATTAGTATTGTTATTTCAGCTTAAAAAAAAAGACATGTTCCACATCCACGAGGATCTTCTCAGCACGGATCTATGGAACGAAAAACTAATCTAATCTAACAGCCGAGGTAGTACCACAATGTAAAGGGTACCGCACACGAGCTACGGATCTACATCTACATCCATACTCCACAAGCTTCCTGACGGTGTGTGGCAGAGTGTACCTTGAGTACCTCTATCGGTTCTCTCTTCTGTATTGTTCGTGGAAAGAAAGATTGTCGGTATGCCTCTGTGTGGGCTCTAATCTCTCTAATTTTATTCTCATGGTCTCTTCGCGAGATATACGTAGGAGAGAGCAATATACTGCTTGACTCCTCGGTGAAGGTATGTTCTCGAAACTTCAACAGAAGCCCGTACCAAGCTACTGAGCGTCTCTCTTGCAGAGTCTTCCACTGGAGTTTATCTATCATCTCCGTAACGCTTTCGCGATTACTAAATGATCCTGTAACGAAGCGTGCTGCTCTCCGTTGGATCTTCTCTATCTCTTCTATCAACCCTATCTGGTAAGGATCCCACACTGCTAAGCAGTATTCAAGCAGTGTGCGAACAACCTACTTCTTTTGTTTTCGGACTACATTTCCTTAGGTTTCTTCCAATGAATCTTAGTCTGGCATCTGTTTTACCGACGATTAAATTTATATGGTCATTCCATTTTAAATCACTCCTAATGCCTACTCCCAGATAATTTATGGAATTAACTGCTTCCAGTTGCTGACCTGCTATATTGTAGCTAAATGATAAAGGATCTTTCATCCTGTGTATTTGCAGCACACTACACTTGTCTACATTGAGATTCAATTGCCATTTCCTGCACCATGCGTCAATTCGTTGGAGATCCTCCTGCATTTCAGTACAATTTTCCATTGTTACAACCTCTCAATATACTACAGCATCATCCGCAAAATGCCTCAGTGAACTTCCGATGTTATCCACAAGGTCATTTATGTATATTGTGAATAGCAACGGTCCTACGACACTCCCCTGCGGCACACCTGAAATCACTCTTACTTCGGAAGACTTCTCTCCAATGAGAATGACATGCTGCGTTCTGTTATCTAGGAACTCATCAGTTCAATCACACAATTGGTCTGATAGTCCATATGCTCTTACTTTGTTCATTTAACGACTGTGGGGAACTGGATCAAACGCCTTGCGGAAGTCAAGAAACACGGCATCTACCTGGGAACCCGTGTCTATGGCCCTCTGAGACTCGTGGACGAATAGCGCGAGCTGGGTTTCACACGATCGTCTTTTTCGAAACCCATGCTGATTCCTACAGAGTAGATTTCTAGTCTCCAGAAAAGTCATTATTCTCGAACATAATACGTGTTCCAAAATTCTACAACTGATCGACGTTAGAGATTTAGGTCTATAGTTCTGCACATCTGTTCGACGTTCCTTCTTGAAACCGGGGATGACCTGTGCCCTTTTACAATCTTTTGGAACGCTACGCTCTTCTAGAGACCTGCACTACACCGCTGCAAGAAGGGGGGGGGGGGGGGGGGGGGGCAAGTTCCTTCCCGTACTCTGTGTAAAATCGAACTGGTATCCCTTCAGGTCCAGCGGCCTTTAATGCGATCCGTCACATGCGATACCACCTGCGATCGATCGATCGCTCGCCCCGACACCCCACACAAGAGAGATTTGTCGAGCAATTTCAGTCAGTATTATGAACATCAATGTGTAGACAAGTTATGCTGCTGAAAGTGAACTGCTATGTTTAGCAGCAGTTGTAGCTGAATTGCGTATCCACACGAATACTTGCAGAACATAATTTAAAATAAACAATAATTACAATTTATGAAACTTGTTTTGAAACACTTTTCTTGCGAACTTTATGTTTCTTTACAGAATATATTACATTTTTCACTGACGCCAAGTCGACAGTGTCCACCTTTCCAGTGTGTCAGTACAACTCGTTTTATCTTTAGTAGTCCTCAATTCCTTTTATATTCATTAGTCTTATAGTTTAACTGCGTACTTACGCAGTCTATTCGACGTGTCTATAGAGTTGTTGTGAATAACGCCGCTACTGATTACCGTAACTCTTGTTATAATTTGTGCGAAGGAGACTTAGATTACAATAAACGACAAAGGACTTGAGTATAATTGTATAATGCATTTGGCCTGAACATTTAAATAAAAGTGCCTTCTTAACACTACAGTAGGTACGTATATCATTCTGTTTGGAAATTAAAAACTGTAGTAATGTGCGTACTTATTTCATAATAATTCAAGCTCATAAGACGAGGCCCATCAGATCTACTTCTACGGCACAAGCTTCAAAACGCTAATCATTGCAAACTCGAAGGGTGTATTCTGTATTATTTCTTAGTATAAAAGACTACGTCGGCTTCCACTTCACTTCCCAGCGTAGTTCATGGTCCCTGAATAACTACGGCAGTGCCGTATGATTGTTAGCCGCGCGTGCCGTAAGATTGTTCGTATGCCTGGGTTACTCCCCTTCAAGTGGACTCTCCCAACATTCCACTGTTTTCGTTTATCTCAGCCAGCGTCAGTAGTATCGTTGTTGTGTGTCCGTACGTGTTGACGTGAACGTTTAAGTTTAGTTCCTTTGTTCGTTTGTTTAGTTTTTGTCACTGTTAAAATGCTAACCATTGAAGAACGTGTGTTTTTAGTCGAACAAGTGTTCAAAGCTGGCGGTAAATACACAATTTTAGTTCATCACACATTTAATTTAGTTTTCTCGAAGACAACACTCCCACATCGCGATACTGTGCGAGATTTGATTAACAAATTTCTAAGTACGGATTCAGTGACATATGCATCGAGAAGTGGTCGTCCTAGTGTTTTGTCTGAGGATAAACTACTCGATATTTCCGATAAAATGTCCATGAGTCCGAACAAGTCAGTAAGCATACTCTCCCAGGAAATCGATGTTGGTGTCGGAACGGCCCACACAGCTGTAAGGAAAAAATTAGAACTTTTCCCATACAAAGTGACAGTCGTGCAAGAACTGAAAAATACTGATCATGGCAAGAGACTGCATTATTATCAATGGTTCAAAAATTTCGTTCAACAAAATGGGATATTCTTAATGAAACGTTTTACACTGATGAGACGTGGTTTCATTTATCCGGGTACATGAACTCGCAAAATTCACGTATGTGGAGTACTGCAAATCCACTGTGTATTCATGAGGAACCACTTTATTCTGTGAAGACAGGAGTTTGGATTGCAATTTCTAGACGTCGGGTTGTGGGTCCCATATTTTTCAACGAAACAATAAACGCACAACGATACCGCAGTGATATTCTGTACCCATTCACAGGAGAACTTGTGCTAAGTGAAATACTGAACGGTTATTTTCAAGAAGATGGTGCAACCGCGCATACAGCTCGTGTTTCAATGTCACTGCTTGCTGATGTTTTTGGTGATTGCATAATTTCACAGGGACTTTGGCCTCCACGATAGGCTGACCTAACACCATCTGACTTTTTCTTCTGGAGTGCAACGAAAGCAACTGTCTATAAAAACCGTCCAAATTCCATCGATGAATTGAAAACTGAAATACCTACTTTCACTGCTTCTGTTACAGAAGAAATGTTACAGCTTGTGTTTCGAAACATGATTAAACGAATTGAATTGTGTTTTAATAACAGGGGTAACACTTTCAACATTTAATGTGAAAATTTGTAACTAAAATTAATATTCAAAAATTAATAACTTGTATTTCACTGAGTTTCATTTCGGTATATTCACTCCGGCATACGGCAGCACTGCGGAGAGACTTTTTCAACACCCCGTATAAATTCTAACGTAATTTTCGTACTCAATGTTGGCAAAGCGAAACAAAACAAAACCGCACAACCACGTTTAATAAATACAGAAATGAATCGCAGTCATATAGCCACACGCCGCTGCTAACCAGCGTGGCAGCCATATTGCACTCACGAATCGCATGCGATCCATCAATTTGCCTGAGATTTCCATGCGACCAGCAATCAGCGACCGATCGCTGCGATTTGCCCACAAGCGTGCGATTTATGAAGCGATCGGTTGCCTGCAACGCATTGCTGCAACCTGTCTCTCGTGTGTGTAGGGCCCTTAATACACTGAGTCACAACACTTTCTGCTGCGAAAGCCGCTACCGTTCGACAGCGGGAGCGACACTACTGCTCCAAGCGGTGAGAAGGCAAGCAGTTAAATACGTGGAAAGTATAATGTTTAATTTCTTTTCTACTTAATTAACGAGATCATTGTTACATTTTTGCGTTCAGCGTATTATTAAATTACCAAGATACATGAATTATTACGAAATAAATTCAGTGAAACAAGCTACAAGTTATTCATGAAGAAATACTTTCGTATACGTCCATAATTGCACCTTTCTCTGCTGAAAGCAACATATTATAAACACATATTTCATGTATGAGAAGCGTCTTTTTCTATTGTCTGATCCTTGACACGTAAAACTCTTGAATGCAGCCAAATGATTCGCCTCTTCTTAACTCCACTCGAGTTTCTAACGCACGACTATTTTTGTAAATGTAATTACTTTTGCTTTAAAAGCGAATCTGTTAAAAATTCTTGCCGTTTGTGGCTCACATGTGCCGGTTGTTGTGGCCGAGCGGTTCTAGGCGCTTCAATCTGGAGCCGCCCTGCTGCAACGGTCGCAGGTTCGAATCCTGCCTCGGGCATGGATGTGTGTGATGTCCTTAGGTTAGTTAGGTTTAAGTAGTTCTAACTCTAGGGGACTGATGACCTCAGATGTTAAGTCCGATAGTACTCAGACCCATTTGAACCATTTTTGGCTCACATGTTAAATTGGTTTTTTCTATGTTTGGAAACAGTTATCTTGCTCTTGACGATATATTATGACGCCTGCGTGCTTTTCTGTTTAGCTATATGCGTGATGCCTTATTTGGCACGTTAAATAGCGCATGTATTACATTTAATACAGGTTTCTCACGTTCGACATTCACTGATTTCGCTGAAGTGTAACGAACGAAACATCGCGTTGTTGGGTAGATGTAAGACCTTCTCCCGAGAAAGGTCCTGTATTCTGGTGTTTACTAGACTTTTCTGTTATTGAACGAAAACGACATAGCAAATTAAAGAATCGCGAATGTGGTGTCATTTTTTCGTTATTATCGATATTTATGGTCGGCACTCCATACGCTCCTCATTGTAGAAACTATGTTACAAATCAACATAAACGATAGTATTCGCACTCATCCGATATCCTGCTTAGAAGTGTCACTTGCTGGACGCCTGGAGCGCTGCTATCGCAGTGGTAACAAAAACGAGACGGGGTGTCGCGATTATCATGTTACACATTGGTATTACTGACCCTACGACTTCCTAGAAGACAGACTGAAGAATGTCAGAGACAACTTTATAACATTTATAGATTTAGAGGAAGCTATTGACAATGTTTTTTGGAATACACTCACTGAAATTTTGAGTGTAACAGGGATAAAGTACAGAACGTGAAATTTTATTTACATCTCCGGCGGTACTCCGAAAGGATACCGCCCTTCGATTGTGCCATTCCAGCACTAATCGAAGCGCTAGGTTTTCAGGTACCAGCTGAGCAGCAGCAGCAGCAGCAGCGGTCCCGGCCAGCAGCAGCGGTCCAGCCGGCAGCAGCGGTCCAGCCGGCAGCAGCGGTCCAGCCAGCAGCAGTGGTCCAGCCGGCAGCAGCGGTCCAGCCGGCAGCAGCGGTCCAGCCAGCCAGCCAGCCAGCCATCCAGCCCTCCAGCAGCAGCAGCAGCAGCGGCCCCGGCCCCGTCTGCGGCAGCAGCAGCAGCTGTGGCATTCCTGCCAGCCGTCGCCAGCGCCAGCAGCGTGGGACTCTGGTCTTCATCTGTATTTGTCTTCGTCCGTCTTCATCTGTCCCCAGTTTTTCCCCTCCTTATCGTCCTGTGCTTTTTTGTTTCTCCCTGTCGTCATGTCAGCCCCCACCACCACTGCCACTACTACCACCACTGCCATTGTGTACACGTCGCCCTCCGCCGCCACCACCACCATTACATGGTGTGCCCAGTCACACCCCCCCTCTTTCCATCCCTCCTCTTCTCACTCTCCCTTCGCCCTCGCTCTTTGTCGCCCCCTCTCTAGCTTCTTCCTCCCGCTCCTCTCCCTCTGATCCTATCCCTTCACTGCAGCTCCATCTAGGGTGGTGGCCCGTTGGGCCACTGCCCATGCCCAACTCTCCCCATCACCTTCGCCATCACCGCCAACACCTTCGCTGTCGCCGTCACCTTCACCGTCACCAGCTCTGGCGCCGACTGCTGCGTCCATGCCGGGACCTGCCCCTTCCCACCACCTCCCTATAGTTCCCGTCCCTCATGTCACCACCCACCCTTCTGCCGCCGTTAAACGCCCTAGTGGCACCACCACCTCCTCCGCTCCCAAAAAGGCCCCGCCCCATCCTCCTTCCCCCCCCCCCCCCCAGGATGCCATGGATGTCTCCCCACCTGGCCCTGCTCCCTCCGCCTCCTCCTCCTCCTCCTCCCCTCCCCTCTTTATACAAATACCTCCTCTCCTGTCCCGATCCTTCCCTTCTCGAGGCCCAGAATCTCTCCCTCCTCCTCTGCAAACACTTCCCTGGTGCCCCCATCTCCCTCTTCACTCCCAGACGGGATTCCATTCTCATATCCTCCCCCAGCCCCACCCTCCATACTGACATCCTCTCCTGCCTCCCCATCACCCGTTTTGGGCCCAATGCCTCCCTCACCCCTGCTCCTTCTCCATCTCCTACCTGCCAACCCCAACCCCCACGTCGCCCGCCGACCCTCACAACTGTGATAACTTGGCTCTGTCCGATGATCATGGAGGAGGAGGTGTTGGCAGAGCTCGCTGGAGGTGCGGGCGGTCTGCCGCATTTTCAACTCGGCCGGCCCCACACGCCTTATGCGAGTTTTCTCTGACGATGCCCCCTCCATTGACTGTCTCCCGAAGGAGGGTGCCCTCCTCTTCAACCAGCGCTATAAGGTCGACCCCTCCTGTTCCCCTCCTCAATCTCTGCACTGCCAGAGGTGTCTGCACTATAACACACACCCAACAGCCAAGTGCCATGAGGCCCCCACCTGCCCGCATTGTAGGCAAGTGCACTTCCTCCGGCAGTGCCCTTACCTTCAATCCCCTCCCTCCTGTAATACCTGTAATCTCCCCCATCCCACCTACTCCCAAAAGTGTAAAGCCCGACCCCTTCTGACCACTCCTGAACTCACCGTCCCTGTCCGTCCTCTGGACGCCTCCATCCCTCCTGGCAATTCCCTTCGTCCCCCTCCCCCCCTCCCCCCCGCTGAGGACATCATCAGGTTCCTCACCATCGTCCTACAAAACGTCCATCCTTTCCAGCGCCCTCACACCCTCCAACAGGTCTCCCTCGCCGCCCGTTCCATTTTCCACTTACAAATGTATGCCACCTACTCCAACAACCAGGCCCATTTCACCTTTTCCTTTCTTGACACTCTTGTCTATATCCCTGTCATGGCGCAACAGCACCGTATCCTTTTCAAGAACATCCGCTCCCTTCCCGCCAACAAGAACCTCTTCCTGCACACCCTTGCCACCCATCACGTGGATGCCTTCCTACTCAATGAAACCTTCCACCAACCCCACCACACCGTCCACATGTCGCCCTACCTCCTTCACTGCTCCGATAATCCCCTCCCAATTGCGTGTGGCTGAGTTGCCATAGGTCACCACTGCCAGATCCCAGTTCGGCTCCAACCTCTCCTTCCCGACCCCACCGAACACCTGATCCTTAGTCTCTTCTTCCCCGGCCATACCGTCACCTGCGCCACCATCTATGTCCGCCCTAACGCCCCTATTCCCTTCGACTTCCTCTCCCACATTGACCGTACCTTCTCCTCCTACGTGATCGCCGCCGACCTCAACATCCATAGTCGTTCCGCCGCCCAGTTACGGTGGTGGCATCGGTTCCTCTCCTCCGTTCAAGGCGACCTCATCCCCATCCCCCAGCACACCCATCCCGAATCCAACTCCACTCCCGATGTTATCCTTTCCTCCCCTAACCTCCTTGGCCGCATAACAGTGGATGTCCTGGAGCCTATTGGTAGCGACCATCTCCCTGTCCTCCTCATCGTTTCAGACGGTCGTCGCCCCCGCCCCGACCCTCGTAATGACCCTCCCCCAAAGTACATCCATGACAATTCCTGTGCCAATTGGAATGCCTACCGGGATACCCTCTCCACCCAGGTCGATAGCCACCCCTTCACCTACCACCACCCTGACGATGTAACCCATGCCGCCTCCTTTCTCCAACAGACCTTATCTGAGGCCGTGGAGGCCCACATCCCTACTGTCGCCATCCACCCCCACCGTCCTACCTTGCCCCCAAAGGCCGTCCTCCCCCTGCGTGAATCCCGCCATCTCTACCATGCCTCCCTCCACACGCATGACCCGGACACACTCCGACGCCACCGGCAACTCCAGCGACACATTCGAAATTTGCTCGCAGCTAAGAAACGCCAGGACTGGTGACAGACATGCACCCATTTAAATGCTACCCTACCTATAAATTCGTCCAAGTTCTGGTCAGCCTTCCGTCGCCTTACCGGAACTAAACCCTCCCCCTACTATCCTCTTCTCCATGATGATCACCCCTTCCCTGACACCCTTAGTAAGGCCAATCACTTTGCCTCTTACCTCTCCGATGTCTTTTCCATCCCCAATGATCCCCAGTTCGATTACTCCCTCTTCCCGGATGTCCGCGATCGAACTGACACCTCTGTCCCTCCCCTTGCACCTGGTTTCCAATACTTGGACAACATTGCACACACGGAACTCAATGCCCCTATCACTACACAGGATCTCATTGCTACACTCCGCATGAAACGCAACACCGCTCCTGGTCACGATCGTGTCACCTACTGTCACCTTCGTGAAGCTCCTGTCTCTTTCGTCTCCACCCTGGCCAGGCTCCATAATGTAGTCCTGTCCACCGGTTACTATCCCGACCTGTGGAAAACCTCCCGTATCCTGATGTTCCTTAAACCTGGTAAACCGCCGTCCGCTGTCTCCTCCTACCATCCCATCAGCCTTACCTCGGTCTTTAGCAAGGTCCTGGAATCGATCCTCACCCGCCGCATCCACCAGCATCTCCGCCAGCACCTCCTCCTTTGCGTTACCCAGTGTGGCTTTCGGCTGTCCTTCTCCTCTGACGACCTTCTCCTTCACCTCACTCATCTCCTTTCCAAACAGCTTAATTCCCGTCGCTCCACAATCTTCCTCTCCCTGGACCTCGAATGTGCTTATGACCGTGTATGGCATTCCGGTCTCCTCTTCATGCTCCAAACCTTCGCCCTTTCCATTAACTACGTCCGTCTGATCGGCTCCTTTCTCTCCCACTGTCCTTCCTACGTCACCATCCATAACTCAGATTCCTACACCTTTTTTCCCTCCGCCGGTGTACCCCAAGGCTCCGTCCTCTCTCCCCTTCTGTACCTTTTATATTGGTGGACATGCCGCCGCCGTCACCCCCCGTCCACCTTCTCCAGTTTGCCGATGACACCACCATCCTTGCCCTGGCCCCCACCCTGCAGCGCTCCCAACACCTTCTCCAATCCCATCTTGACCGGTTCACCGCTTGGTGCAACCAGTGGTTGCTCAAGGTCAATCCCTCCAAAGCCCAGGTGATCATTGTAGGCAAAACCACCCCTTCCTTCCACCTCCTTGATTTCTATCTCACCATCTATGGCCGTCCTATCGCCCTCACCCCACCCTTTACCTTGGCGTCACCCTCGACCGTCGACTCTCCTGGACCCCCCATCTCCGGACAATCCAAGCCAAGGTACGCTCCCGACTCCGTCTCCTCAAGCTCCTTTCCAGCCGTACGTGGGGTTTGGACCCCTCCACCATACTCCACACCTATAAATCCCTCATCTGCCCTATCCTTTGTTACCCCCATCCGGCCTGGATCTCCGCCCCCCCTACCTTTTATAAATCCCTTCATATCCTCGAACGTCATGCTCTCCACCTCGCCTATTGCATCCGTCTCCCCTCCCCCACGCGGATCCTGTATGATCTCATTCCGTTCCCCCACCTCCTCCTTTTCCTTGAAAGGATATGGATCCTGTACACCTCCCGCAAACTCGATCCTCCTCACCCACTTGTCTCGCCCATCCTCTTCCGACCCCGCCCGCTGCTGCGCATGTATTCCCATGTCCCACCCGGTCTCCCTCTCTCCACCCTCCTTACCCTCTCCCAAGGTGGCTTCCACCGGCTCCCTCTCCCTGGTGATGCCCTCCTCCCCTCCATCTACCCCTCCTACCAACTTTGATCCTCCCTCCCTCTTCCTGTGTTTGCTCCTTTGGGCACCCTCCCACCCTTCCCTCCCTCTTCCCTCCCTCCTCCATTTCTCCCCACTCCTCCCCCGGGGTTCCCCTCCCCTGTCCCTCTCCTCCTCCCCCCATCTCTTCAGCCATTGGCATCCTTGTTCTCCCCTCTCCCCCACCTCACCCTTCTTCCCCTCTTGGCAGGTTCCCGGACTCGCACATGCTAAGTGGACATTCGCGCGCCGGAGATCATCGCCATCAGTGTCTCGTGTGTGCCGTCGTGTTTAGTGTTCACTGTCACACTCCATCGTTCACCAGTGCCATCGACGCCTTCAGTGTTTGTGCTTCGTGTCAACAGTTTGTAGTGTGAGTTGTCATCGAGTGTGAACGGCTTCATGTTTTTTATGTTCATGTGTCTACTGTTTTTTCCCCGCCGTTTTGTTCCAACTCATGTGTCTCCTCTGTTTTTATCATTGTACTATCTTTGGCTGAAGAGCGGCGTATTGTGCTGCTGCCAGCCTACCTGTTATACTGGTATTAAAATCACAATAAAGAAAAAAAAAGAAAAAAAAGTTAATTTACGTCTTGTATAGAAACCAAACAGTAGTTACAGGAGTCGAAGAACATGAAAGGGAAGCATTTGTTGAGAAAGGAATGACATACGTCGGATTTATAGCTTATCCCCGCCGTTATTCAGTCAGGGATTTGACAGTTCTGCACAGTCGTTTAGCGAACAAAATTCGAGTTTACCGAGAATCGAAACAGGTGTCTGGCGGAGTTGAGGACTTCCTCACATACAGAACTCAACACGTTGTTCTTTACAGAATAAAATAGACAGTTGTAAAGGTAATATCGGGAGTACGCTAAGGGAGTGTGATAGGAACGTTACTGTACAGGGTGCAGGGTCCTGCAGCTATGGGTTCTATGCAGCCCATATCCTGCAACGCCTTCAAAACCAATGCGCGGAATTTTCATACTCCGTTCCTCGCTGGGTGCAAAGTATTATTCCTACAGAAATAATGAAGAGGGCCTTTTCGTAGAGATTTAATGTAGTTAAATTGTTCAGATGGTTCTAAAAACTATGGGGCTTAACATCTGAGGTCATCAGTCCCCTAGACTTAGAACTACTTATACCTAACTAACCTAAGGACATCACACACATCCATGCCCGAGGCAGGATTCGAACCTGCGACCGTAGGAGCAGCGCGGTTTCGGACTGAAGCGCCTAGAACCGCTCGGCCACGGCGGCCGGCTGTTAAATTGTGTACTGGGCTACGTACATGTGATTTAAATAATAACAAAATTAATTTGTTAGTTATAACAAATAGCCACATTCTGATCTTCTCAGTACAGAGCACACACTTCGAATGGCGAGTAACAGCTTATGATCGATAAATAATTCAGATAGTTCAGGTACATTTTGACACAAGCTGCAGTGTGATTGGCTGAGAGCATTGTGATGTTGATGTGATGTGATGTTGATGTGATGTGATGTAACCATGACCTAGAGATCAATGGGACAAAACTCATGTAATTGTGAGATAATAAAATTAATTTGTTATTTCTAACAAACACTCATACCCTGGTCCTCTCACAAAAGAATCCAGGCCTAAAATGATTAAACTTGTGTAACTGGAGTAACAATAAAATTAACTTACTATTATTAGCCTACTATTTACTGCAAATACCCACTCCCTGGTCCTCTCACTAAGGAGACCAAGTCTAAAAAACGAAGGTCTCATAATTGAAGTAATAATAAATTTAATTTGTTATTTGTACCAAGTACACACTCCCCAGTACGGACCTCAAATGACAGAATTTGCGTGATTCGAATAATAATATAATTAATTTGTTATTTATAACAAGTAACCACACCATAGTTCTTTTCCTGTGGAATACAAACCTGTGTAACTGGAATAACAATAGATTTTATTTTTTATTATGGTTATTTATAACAAATACCCACACCCTAAAGCCAAGAAACCTAATGTTTCAATCATGGTGCTCAGAACTCGAATGATGCATCGCACTCAATTACTCCAAGAATAAAGGATGAGGAAGTTGAGGGAGAGTATTCATAATGGTCCAGAGTGGAGGGGGTGCGGGATATGTGTGTGGGCAGGATGGAGATTCCCCTTGATGACCTCTGCACATTGCCTCTGGTATGGGGGCTGGATGGTGGTGGTTGTGCTGGGGAGGTGGGGGGGGGGGGGTGATGGTGGGTGACCTTGCCCGGTTGCCTCACGTGTAACATGATACCCACGAATCAGTGGATTTAACCGACTGGAACCAGTTATTGCAAGGTTGCGGGTGGAACGCACACTGCTTATCTACTGACGATGACCTACCTTTAACGACGGCAGTTCTCTTTGCTAGGAAGTCTTCCGTCTCATTGCATATCTCTCTGCTATTTTGTGTTCACGCGCTCTGTTTTTGCACAAGTTAACTACTTATTAACTACATAGTTTCAACTTTTTTTTGCTATGTGTGCACTGCTCTAACAAAAAAGGTTAATTTTACTCTGCCAGTTTTGTATCACACCTTTCACATGTAATGTACGAGTATTTCCTAATAATTACACCACCCAACTGATATATTTGACTGCAGCTAAATATACCATAGCTATGTAAGTCGACAAGTAGTTCATTAGATGAATAAATATTTCAGAACACCAATAGCTTGTGTTTTGAATGTTAACTATGGAACTGTTCTGCTGAAAAGTCTCTCACGCTATAGCTACAGAGAACACTGACTGGTCAATAAATTTCTTATTGTAGGCTAATTACCTATACAGTGTATCATTTTACTTCTTTATTGGTAGGCTATTCTTTTGTCAACAAAAGCAAAACAAGGATAATGGACTGTAGTCGAATTAAGTCGGGTGATGCTGAGGGAATTAGATTAGGAAATGAGACACTAAAAGTAGTAAAGGAGTTGTGCTATTTGGGGAGAAAAATAACTGATGAGGGTCGATGTAGAGAGGATATAAAATGTAGACTGACAACGGCAAGGAAAGCCTTTCTGAAGAAGAGAAATTGGTTAACATCGAGTATAGATTTAAGTGTCAGGAAGTCGTTTCTGAAAGTATTTGTATGGAGTGTGGCCATGTATGGAAGTGAAACGTGGACGATAAATAATTTGGACAAGAAGAGAATAGAAGCTTTCGAAATGTGGTACTACAGAATAATGCTGAAGATTAGATGGGCAGATCACATAACTAATGAAGAGGTCTTGAATAGGATTGGGGAGAAGAGAAGTTTGTGGCACAACTTGCCTAGAAGAAGGGATCGGTTGGTAGGACATGTTCTGAGGCATCAAGGGATCACCAATTTAGTATTGGAGGGCAGCGTGGAGGGAAAAATCGTAGAGGGAGACCAAGAGATGAATACACTAAACAGATTCAGAAGGATGTAGGTTGCAGTAGGTACTGGGAGATGAAGAAGCTTGCACAGGATAGAGTAGCATGGAGAGCTGCATCAAACCAGCCTCAGGACTGAAGACCACAACAACAACATTCTTTTGTGTTAGGTAACTGTATTCTAAAGGACAGCGAATACCTAGTAGCAGCTAGCTATAGTAACTAGAACCATGGATGACTTCGGGCACTGAAACAGAAACACGCATTAGCTCATGTCGGATTTCTCGCTGTGGGGAATCGCATTTTCGAGGATACGGAGCTGTAGTTGTTCGCTTTACCAGTTTATCTTTTCAACTTCAACCGTCTAGACAACCCTCACATTAACTGTCGGGATAATTATTGCTAGCTATTTCTAACGTTTATGACAAGATTTAGGAGTTTTTATTTGTGACATATGACAAGGAATGTGGTCCAAGCCTATTCTTCTGAAAACTAAATTAAAATTAAATTTTGTCCAAATAGGCGTCGTAGGTCCCAAAAATACCGACCGACCGCCATGCCCTCCTCACCTGCATACAGACTTGAAGGGGCATCTGGTGAGCATACAATTCCCGGGCCGTTGTCAGCTTTCCCGATCGGAGCCGCTGTTTGCCTGTCAAGCAGCTCCTCAATTGGACTCACAAGGGCAGATTGCAGCCCATTGGCCAACAGCGCTCTGCAGACCCGGACAGTCTCCTATCCAAATGCTAGCCAAGCCCAACAGCACGTAACGTCGGTGATCTGACTGGAAAATGTTACTACTGAAGCAAAACGGTTGACCTCTTCTGGAAAGGGAAGAAGTTAGATTAGGGTTCAACGTACCGTTTACGGCGAGGTGATTGAATACGAATTACGAGCTCGGATTGGGGAATTAAAGGGAAGGAATTCAGCCGTCTCACTTTTAGAGGAACCATCTCAGCATTTGCCTTAAGTGATTTAGGGAAACTACGGGAAACCTAACAGCCTGACTGGTACGGAGCCGTCGTCCTCCCGAATGCGAAAACAGTCGTCACCTTGGCCCCACCTCCCCCTGTGTAGCGTTTTTCTGTGATCGTGGCAACTGCTTTGGGAAGCTCCAGTTATTGCAGCAAACGGCGTTCCCGTTGCGTAAGCTAGAAACTTCGTGTGTGTATTTTTTTTATCGTCGCGTCTGCTGAGAACAGTTTTCTGAGCAGCAGGTCGTCTTTCCTTGATATTCATTTCGGTCTTCCAGAGCCATGATATACAAGGAAACATGAAAAATATAATCATTCTTTTACAGCCAATATCAACAGAACAAAACGAGTGTAGCGTAGCGTAGTGTAACGTTTCCTCTATGGCAAACGTAACACGAATTACGTGCAGGCTGTGAAGAATATGGCCGAAATGAGGTTTTGTTTATACAGTACAAGGCTGTATTGACGTGTTCCTAGAAGTACGAAACAGTACAATACGAGTTTGTTATTAAGTCATCAACGAGCTGCCCATATTCAGGATAAATTTGAAGCCGGCAGTGTGAAAGATATCGAAATTCTCAACTATAAATGGATTTCTCTGAAGGAGTTTGGTTCCCTTCATACTGTGAGCGAGCCCCCTAAATAAAACTACAACGAAAATGTTATATTCCCTTACCACTTGGAATTGTGGTAAGCCGATGAAATGCACGGACGTTCGTCAAGGCTACTAAAATATCTGAATAGCGAAATAGGCTTAAACAGTGCAAGTAAATTAAAGCGGCTATTTGTGAAGATAACAAGTGCTCTGGTCTGACCTGTAAACAATCTCATTTGCATGCACTTAAAAGTCATTGAAGATACCGGTTGAAGTTGACAAGGAAGCGATTTGACAGTTAGTGCAGTTACTGTATTTGACAGTGTCTGCAAAGTTCGATCCAAATGTCCTTCAGACATGAATGTAAGTCTGAAGGAACTGACTGCTGACAATCTAAGGCCGTATTCATCATCATCATCATTTAAGACTGATTATTCCTTTCAGCGTTCAGTCTGGAGCATAGTCCCCCTTATAAAATTCCTCCATGATCCCCTATTCAGTGCTAACATTGGTGCCTCATCTGATGTTAAGCCTTTTACTTCAAAATCATTCTTAACCGTATCCAGGTACCTTCTCCTTGGCCTACCCCGACTCCTCCTACCCTCTACTGCTGAACCCATGAGTCTCTTGGGTAACCTTGCTCCTCCCATGCGTGTAACATGACCCCACCATCCAAGCCTGTTCGCCCTGACTGCTACATCTATAGAGTTCATTCCCAATTTGGACACCCTCCTGCCATTGTTCCCATCTACTAGTACCTGCAATCATATCCGTAACCTCAACCTTATTGATAAGATAACCTGAATTCACCCAGCTTTCGCTCCCATACAACAAAGTTGGTCCAAAGATTGAACGGTGCATAAATAACTTAGTCTTGGTACTGACTTCCTTCTTGCAGAAGAGAGTAGATCGTAGCTGAGCGCTCACTGCATCAGCTTTGCTACACCACGCTTCCAGTTCTTTCGCTATGTTGCCATCCTGTGAGAATATGTATCCTAAGAACTTGAAACTGTCTGCCTGTTCTTTGTTCCTCCTATTTGGCACTCAATCCGTTTATATCTCTTTCTCACTGACACTACTTTCGTATTGCCGTATTAAATTAAGAAATGTGTTCACAAATTGCGAATGCGATGTTACAACTGCTCTGTGGTTTACTATAGATAAATGAAAATTTCTACCAGACAGGGTCTCGAACCTGGATTTCCCACTTATCCCTACTGTCGCCTTAACCACTTCGACTATCCGTGCCGATCCATGCTTCCATACGTCATTGTGTCTACGTCCCATAAGTACTCGCACGCTGTTCGTGTGATTCCCAAATAGGCAAAACGATGCTTTTCTCGTCAGTTTGGCTTACTTTGGCATGAAAGACTTTTAGTGGAGTGTCTTTATATGCATGTCTCAAGAACATCTGCATCGAACTATACAGCTTCTGTCAAATACAGACACTGCAATTTTCGATAAGCAGTAAATTCGGCTTCGAGTCTCTGTCCGACAGAAAAGTTCATGTGTCTATAGCAAACCATACGGATGTTGTAAGGTCGTATTTGCAATTTGGGAATACTTATGATACTAAAGTGACTTGACCAGACGTGTAGCAGGAGCTTAGGCGTCATTACGCTACTGAATTAGCCCGTTCTTCTTTGACGGCATAGCAACTGGCTAGTTATATCTCAGAATACCTGGAAACACAGACTTCACTCGTCATTTAATCTTGTTTGATATTGATAGATTTTTCTGACAAGCTCACACCTTTTCCTTAACCACAGTACTTTCTAGGGATCCTTTGAAATCATTGTTTTGACACATTGTGAAATTAAAAATGCGCACTAGAAATCTGGAGAAATACAACGTAGATCGAAACACTGCACAGTTAAAGGAATAAGAGAGCGGTTGTACGACGTGAGAATTGTCTGAGCCTAGAGCACACTAATAGATGTGTTCGGTGACTTATCTCTAGACTCCCTATAGCCCATCTCCAGACATTGTCTATAGTCAATGTACTGAGACTGTCTTGTCGTCTTGGCCGAGCGACAACACTAGTTTTTGCTTTCCATCTTTTCCGACGTTCTTATGTGCGAAATGAGTGCATGCTTGATACTAGGGTTCAATGATACGACCACAACGCTGAAAAGTAAACCATAGCGGACGCGCCAGATGCTCGCAGAAGGACCTAGGAACGAGAACACATTGTTACCAAAATTAAGACAGCGACGCCACGGGTTTTCATATTCCACCAGACTGTCGCCTACCGATTTTGAAGTTTTGATTCATATAGTAAGATACAATATTGAGGGAAATTTTACCAGCTGTCCTTCGACTGGAGATCACACTGTCCCGACAAATGGATAATTTTCTTTGACAGTTGTACCAGCATCATTACAGTCTGTCTTCGTTATCTGGCTGCAGGAACAGCAAATAATGGCGCAGCCCTAAATGCTGTTTTTAGAAAAGAAGCTCCTGGTCGACATTTTTTTTCTGTTCCTCGTTACTTCAATCATTTTTTTTAAATCTCTTCCTTTTTCACACCGTGATGTTTAGCCAGTCATGTGGATGATTACATTTTTAACGCTATTTTTATAGGCCAAACTCATCAAAGGCCAAAGATGAACAGACGCATGAGAATATTTAATACTCATACATTACATTTCAATACCTTTCGTTTGATTACATTTTCAATCAAAAACAAGGAGTTGAATATCGGGGAAATAACAAAAATATACAATGAAAGCTCCCACGTGGGGAGGAAACGACCACACTGTCAAAAGTCTGGTAAAATATGTACGGTTACTCTTCGTCTTCCATTGTAAACTGATAACTTAAGACCGTCTACCACAGGAATATGAGGTTGCAATTCGCCTATAAACGCTTCTTTATATACGCCTATCAGCAAATCGCTAGAAACGTTTCAGATACCAAAGTCACACAACACGCCTACAAATGTGTACTGTTACAAAATTCAGCCGTACGGCAAAGCAAATGCGCACATAAAACCTACGCATTGTGTACAAATGCTTACGTTAGCACATTTATTCATTTGCTTTAACTAACTTGCTGATGCAAGTCCAGTGAGGAGTTACGTGATTCCAACGCCGGTGAGATTTGTGTTATAGACAATGGGAAACTCACGTTATCTGTTCCGCCTCAAGGACACTACAGTGCGCAGCATGATATCCTAAGTATTTCAAATAAAGTCCAGCCTTCTAAATTTTTATGAGTACTTTAGAGGATTTATATGGGATGACCATAAATGGGTTTTATACTTATGAGCTGTTAACGGGATTTATAAGCGTTAAGTGCGAACGGAATAACATACACATCTCGCCGACACTGAGATAAGTAGAGGCGGAGCACATACTTAGACTTGACAAAGAGAGGGCAGAAAATTCGCCATGGCCTACTTAAAAAAGCTATCCAGACATTAGCATGTCTAACATTCTGCGTGGTGTCTGTTTGTTCTATATCGTGTCTCCCTACCACTTTCGCGCAACGACGCTCTGAGCGTGTTTTTTTAGGGAATTGACTAGTTTGAACCTGGGACCTGTTGCTGGTAAGGAGACGCCAGACCACACATGACATGTAGAATTCAGAAGAGTTCAGTGAGACTAGCGATGATACAACCAAATACTTAATGATTTCAGCGTCAGTTCCACTGCACTCCCTGTAAAACAGTCTTAAGACTAACTAAATTTAGTGGAAGGGGTTCAAGGCTTTCCTATGTTTAGTTAGCCGGTAAAATAACGTCGAAAAAGCAGTTAAGTTTACCATTGGAAATTTTATTCTACTCACAAAACATTGTTTATAAATTGCACTATTGATAAAAGGAAATGTTTTTATATAGGATGGTAAAAACCAACTGCGTTCAACAAAAATGTGAACGAATATTCCCTGAATGGGTTTCCAAGTTCTACAATGGTTCGAAGGATGACCTATGCCATATCACATCTATAATCTAGGTTTAAATTAAGTTTCACAAAAGGGAAAACTATCCAAATGGTCTACAGTGACCCTCAATTATCTTTAATTACTTATCTCACTTGTCGTAAATTACAGTGGCTGATGTGGCTTCTCAATAACTATATAACAGAAAAATCATCGCGTTTCAGATTTTTACTTCAAGTGGCAAATGTGAACACCATGAGCTTTAATTGACGATCGACACTAGTATTACGCAAAAAGGGGATGCAACAGATGAGACTTCTGCGGTTCTGAGTGAAGCCTTATGCGCTCAAAAATGCGGCATCACGTGCGTTCATTACCTTGTCGGTGTTCGTCAGGGGGCGACGGGCAGCACAGCTCCGCTCACCTCACCGCCTCGGAAGCAACTCTTTACTAATTTCTCCTTACTACAATTTACCGAAGTTGGTTCAAGAAAACTATCTGGCTGTGTTTTCATCTGACCAATCAGGGTCTCAATGTTAACCTTAAGCTCCGTCTACAAAAATTCTGTCTATCCAATGAGAAACGTTATACTTTTCGTGGTGGGGCAATGTTTTTTAAAGTTTGCAACGTAACAGAGACGCGAAAAAGTTTCACGCTAAAACTTGCAGCTGGTGTGGTCCTTTTAGCGTTATCGTAAGATCTATACTGTTCTTCTGAAGGGCTCTATCTTTTAACATGGGCTGGGGGGTGGTCCTGACATAACAGAGACGCGTAAAAGTCTCACGCTAAAAACTTGCGGGTGGTGTGGCCGTTTTTGTGTTATCTTGAGATCTATTCTGTTCTTCTGGAGGGCTCTAGCTTTTAACATGGGCTGGGGGGTGGTCCTAACGTAACAGAGACGCGAAAAAGACTCACGCTAAAACTTGCAGCTGGGGTGGTCCTAGTGGTTAGCTGGAGAAGTGGGTGTCCAGTCCGTCCCTTATCGTAGGGCCTTCTAGCTTAACACGGTTCTGCTCTCGGCTTCTGTTCTCGTTTCTCCCCTCGGAACTGCGTCTGTCTCACGGTGGGAAGGTATGACATGCATTTAAGCATTCTTGTGTTAGTCTGTGGTATTCCATTTGCTCACTCGTTACTCGTATTACTTTGGTTAATTTAATGTCACGATTTATTCGGAGCTATGTGACATACTACTGGATTTGCTTATCATGTCAGGGTTTTCATGGAAGGTGTTGGATTTGCCTGACACCTTACACATGGAGTGATTGAGAGAGATCGTGGAAAACGTAAATAAGGATGACCTCACAGGAATTTGAATGGAAACGCTCCCGAGTTTTCGATGTGCTGCAGTCTCTGTGTAGGATATCTCTCGAGGCAATAAGGGCAAGTTTCCTCGGAAATCTTTTACCTAGTCATATGACAGTTATCAGCATTGGCTATCTTCTTGCTACAATACTTGTTGTTTTCGTCAATATCGTCATAGTCTAAGCCAGAAACACTTTGTTACGCGAAAGCTACGATAAGGTCCTGTCAATCGAAACAGGGCCATTGTCCGTCTCTTCATGATAAATAACGCACCAAACCCTGCCGATAGTAATATTCGTTATTGAAAAAACAGTAGCATCAGTAAATATTTGCATTCATAAACAATCAAGGAACTTCTTGTCATCTTTGGAAACATGCCGAAGTCATGTAGACATGTACGGATACTTTTGTGTTATTACAAACACCTACAGATACACACACACACACGCACACACACACACACACACACACACACACACACACACGCAGAAAGAGAGAGAGAGAGAACCTCCAAAATATTAATATTACAGGTGTATTCTATTCACGTGTGTCCAAGACTTTTTTGTTTATTGACCATTTCATTCTCCAACGTAATGGATGTAGGATAGGGATCGGTGCACCGCTGTGTTGGTACTCTTCAGCCAATGATGTTATAGCTAAAAATTAAAATGACATTATTAAAATAAGATTAAGATTATTTTATTGATAATTTACTATGAAATATCTATGACGATGATATGGCTGGTGATAAGATGATGATGATGATGATGTCGATAACGATGATCATCCTTCCAGAAACATCCTTGAGGTCATCTGCTAGTAAATGCTGTTTGGGTAGGAGGATGGATGGATGGCAATGATGCTGGACCGGGAAGTGGAGTTGTAAGTGGAAGCTTGTACAGGACAGAGCGAGTGTGACTCATGAGGCTGGGAAGAGGTATTGGAGCTTTGATATAAGGAAAAGAAATGGGGGTTTATAGCTGATAGGATGTGTGTGTGACTGGGGCACAGCATTGTATGATGGTGAAATATGGACTGTGGGAAAACCGAAACACGCTACGGTCGCAGGTTCGAATCCTGCCTCGGGCATGGATGTGTGTGATGTCCTTAGGTTAGTTAGGTTTAAGTAATTCTATGTTCTGGGGGACTGATGACCTAAGAAGTAAAGTCCCATAGTGCTCAGATCCATTTGAACCAAAACCGAAACAGAAGAGAATGGAAGTATTTGAGGTGTTGTGCAACAGACGAATGTTGAAAATTAGGTGGACAGATAACGTAAGGAATGAGGAGATTCTGCACAGAATCGAAGAGGAAAGGAAAGTGTGGAAAACACTGACAAAGTGAAGGGACAGGATGACAGGAACTTTGTTAAGACATCAGGGAATGACTTCCATGGTACTAGAGGGAGCTGTAGAGGGGAAAAACTGTAGAGGGAGACAGAGATTGGAATACATCCAGCAAATGATTGAGGACGTAGGTTGCAAGTGCTACTCTGAGATTAAGAGGTTGGCACAGGAAAGGAATTCATGGTGGGCCGCACAAAACCAAAACTGATGACAAAAGAAAAAAAGATGTGTAGATGTCAGGATGGTTTTCTGGACCGGGAAGAGGGAGTCTGTAGGTTTCTTGGGATAGGACATGGAGGATGCGAAAGTGGACGGAATGTGTGACGAGTTGGCATAGGTGTAGCAGCGGTTCAAGTTTGAGGACGATTAGGGAGACAGTGAGTTTTTGATTTTCGACTTTACAGCATATGAAGGATTTGCAAGGATGTTTGTGGAATTTAAGGACTAGAGAAAAAAAATGATAGAAGATGCATGAGAATAAATGCAGCAAATAAATCAGACGGCAGCAAATAAATCAGACGAAAGAGAATACAGACGTCTAAAAATGATATTAAGAGAAAACACAAAATGACTAATCAGGAATGTGTAGGTGACAAAAGCAAGGGTGTAGGAACATGCGTGCTCCTTCCGTGCTCGTTCCATTTCGTATCGCATTGCAACATTGTGCCTAGTTTTGTATTCATCATTACTGTGTCAAGCAGTAGAGTACTAATGCTGTATCTGAGCTTTAAGGGATTGTTTTTCCTACTGATCTACATTAGCTTACATTTTTCTACATTTAGAGCCTAGAAATTTTGTCTAAGCCATCTCGTATTCCCCTACACTCGGTCAAAGACGATACCTTCCCTGCTACAGAGCCACCAGCAAACAGCCGCAGATTTCTGCCCATCCTGTCTGCTAGATCATTTACGTATAATGAGAACAATAGCGGTCCTATCACACTTCCATGGGGCACTCCAACAATACCCTCGTCTCTCATGAATTCTCACCACTGAAGACTACGTCCTGGGTTCCATTTCCTAAGAAGTCTTAGAGCCACTCACATATCTGGGAGCCTAGTCCTTACCTCGTTCCTTCGTTAACAGTCTGCAGTAGCGCATCGCATCAAACAATTTTCAGAAACCTAGGAATATGGAATCTGCTTGTTGCACTTCATCCATAGTTCTCAGGATATCATGCGAGAAGAAGGCAAGCTGAGTTACGCACGAGCGATGCTTTCTAAATCCGTGCTGCTTTGTATGATATTATTGCGTGAATAATTTCTTAAATGCGAGATTTAATACTTCGTATTTCGTTTTGCTACTTTCTATTGCAACACCAAAGTGGTCGACGAGTGACGGGATAGGCCCGCTTAGTGATTTTACCTAAAACCAGAATTTTCTCGTATTCTCGGCAAGAATTTTGCTAAGTGACTTTTAATAGTTGCATGATTCGCGCATCGATCTTTTTTACAAACGCAAGAATTTCTACTAACATTTGCCTTTCGTCATTTCCGCGTCCTGTGCAACAGCCTCTGTTTCCTCAGCAACTTCCGTCCTTAATCCGCTTACTCCGCACATACTTCTCCAGGACGGCATTTATAATACGTTTAAACTTTTATCATAATTACTCTACGCCCATCACGCGGGAATTAAATGAAAGTCCATTGAATCTCTAAGTGGGATGCTAACAACCGCTTATCTGGTCACCTAGCATTCTTGGTGGATTCATTAATAAAAGTAAACATCGTCACTATGATGACACCGTCCATAAGGTCAGGCCCTTTGATGGTACAGTGTCTAAAATATTTTTATTGCCCGTGGTATGTCGAGCTAGCTGCTCGAGACAATTGTCAGAAAGCGTGTTCATAAGTGCTTCACAAGACTGGCTGTCCGCACCAACTACAACGAATCCATTGACGTTCCAGTCTGTACTCGATAGATTAAGTCGTCTCAGTAATACTGCATGACCTGCGTATTTCTACGCTAATGAGTGTAGACTTTCCTTCAATTATTTTAGAACAGTAACGACGGAATCGAGTTGCCAGGAAAAAGCATCCTATAATTAACTAGATTTTCCTTAGACCTGTTTCGCGCCTGGATAGACACAATACTTTTGTCGACTGCAGTGAACATTCCTCCTTCTGTGGTGCCTAATCTGTCTTTCCGAGATACGTCCCGCACCTCGGTAAATACTTGAGCTTTCTCCTCTGGGTTTCATCCAGCTCTCGGTTCCGAGAATAGCGTGAATGTTATGTTAACTTTCCAGGAGGGCAGTAAATTCAAGATTTTTGTTACGAATACTGTTAAAATTTTTGACAGTCTAAGTGTCTTTACTTTGAACGCAGTCTGGTTTGGCTCTCTCCGTATTGACTGGTGAATGTTCGTCAGAGGACCTCAAACTACCACGTAGCCTAAGAAAAGCATGTGCTCTCCACAAGTACTCTGCTTCGATTCCTTTGTGTAGTGCACCCCTGAACTATCAAGAGGAGTCCTACAATCCTCCTCTACACAACACAGGTCCAGAAATCTGCAGCCAAGACTGTCACAGAATTAAAGGAGTCTTTGGTTGAGACCGTCAATTCAGCTACAAGGCAAATGACCTCGATCAGTTAGGCGAACGGTGCTCCAATTGCGAATTCTGCTTGCACCCCTCACATGAGGCCGGCAGCCTTCACCACTTCCACCAGCCGCATGTTGATAGAACTCATGTATAATATTGGTATCTGAATCGATTGTGAGCGAGCAGCGATGTTGTAAAGCTGTATCGCAGGAGTTAGGTTATTATCTTTAGTGTGCGCGGAGACTTAGGGTCAGATAATGTCAAGCTGTGTTAAGAGTGAGGAAGCAATGGTAATGTTATGCTTCAAATGTAAAGTCTCCATTTTTCAAACGGTTCAAATGGCTCTAAGCACTATGGGACTTAACATCTGAGGTCATCAGTCCCCTAGACTTAGAACTACTTAAACCTAACTAACCTACGGACATCACATACATCCATGCCCCAGGCAGGATTCGAACCTGCGACCGTAGCAGCAGCGCGGTTCCGGACTGAAGCGCCTAGAACGGCTCGGTCACAGCAGCCGGTCTCCATTTTTCAATGTATTTCATAAACATGATTATACCAAGATTGTAACGGAAACTGATTTGTGACGGAGGAAGTTTAATGGAACTAAATGTATACCAAAAGTGGAATGTCAAAGGTAAATATTTCATTGATGTTATTGTTTTTCACAATTGCTGCGCCATTGGACTAACTCGATTATTCTACTGAGAGTTGCTAGATTTGAAGGATAGGGAAGTGTATTGTTTGGATGTTAAGACGTTCATTAAATTTAAAATCAGCCCTGAGCAGTTTTTCACAACATGCCAAAAAAAAAAAAACTTAGTGTTGTCGTTTATGCCCATGCTTCATATTTCACTTACCTTTCTCTTACAATTTTTAATTGATCATAGTTTTCCAGAAGTATACTTCGATTTGCAACTAACAGACAATTCATTGCACCTCACGCGTGCACCTCTGTGTAGATGTAGTAATTTGCAGCTTTAGTATAGTGGCGCGAAAGACAGAGCAGTACTGCAACGCGTTATCCAGATTTGCACAAAATAGAGGTTTTTTTTTATTCAGTCAGGGCCAACTTATGTCATTCAGGGACAGTTAGATATTCTGTGTTGTGTGTCACTTTTAGTTCAGGGACCTGTGATCAGTTTGCAAAACTAATTATCGTACGTTTTAAGTCAAAGTTCATTACAGACAGTTTATACTGGTCAAAATTCTTGCAGTCAGTTTGTCAACTTTTACAGTATGAAAGACTTCCCTTTACACTTCGACAATTACTAATTATTAGAGTGCAGCTTTGCTTTCACATTACGACAACACAAGTTTCATTATGACAGTTCATTTATTGTTACAGCTCAGATCTTACAATCAGAAACAGAACTTCAGTCATTTTTATTTATTCAGATAACTTTCACTCATAGTTTTATTATTTAAAGCGAACTTTCAATGTATGAACTGAACGTGGGCTCAGAACACAGGCGACAGATGTCATTGGTACCAATGTGACACCACAACTTGTAGATGACTGCACCTGCATGCTTGATAGCTTCTTTGCACTTTGGATAAGGCAGACATGTCGAGTGCACATTGGGTTTCTCTGCGGCCATGGATGCTATTTCTCTAAAGAAATCCAAATGCGTCTAACATTGGACCTCAAGATAATTAGCAAGCCCTCCTCCCCGCCCCATGCCGTGTGGCTGCTCGGACTCTGCTGAAGGTGCGGTCACCTCTCCATTCACAATGTGAATGGGCGAGACCAGACGGCCGGCTTCCACATCTACTCTTCTGTGCAAACAACATGTAGATGAACCACATAAGAGTAAATGGAAATGCCGTGAGGCTAGGGCCTCCCGGCGGGTAGACCGTACGCCTGGTGCAAGTCTTTCGAGTTGACGCCACTTCGGCGACTTGCAGGTCGAGGGGGCTGAAATGATGATGATAAGGACAACACAACACCCAGTCCGTGAGCGGAGAAAATCTCCGACCAGCCGGGAATCGAACCCGGGACGTTAGGTATGACATTCCGTCGCGCTGTCTACTCAGCCACCAGGGGCGAACACAGAGTATAAGCTCTTTATTCCTTTTTCAACCCACATTCAGCACTATTGTCCTCCGTAGCTGAGTGGTCAGTGTGTGTAACTGCCATGCGGAGCACCCGAGTTGACTGCCTGGTACTGCCAGCAATTTTTCCTTGGTGGGAGGACTGTGAAATGGGCCATTTAGTGTTGTGATGCCGTCTGCGCAGTTACTTGAATGAGCAGTAGCGGCTCCAAAGTCTGGAAACCCGACAACGGCCGCGAAAGCGGTGTGCTGGCCTTATGCTCCTCCATACTGCATCCGAATGACGCCACACGGCGGGAGGTGACATGGCGATCGGTCGGCATCACGCGGTTCTTTGGACCTAATTGCGAAAACGTTTTTTTCCTATTCATCACTACCATCACAATTAGGCCTCAGAATTTAATTGACACAGGTGCGCCAATTTCTTGAATACGTGTCCATAGTATGGGTAACACTGTGGAGACACACGCGAAAAGCCTAGTCTGGCACTACACCTTCTGCGAGTCTCAGTATCAGTGACAGTCTAACATAACAGTCGCGACACTCTCTGCTGTAAAAGTTGTTGCCGTTTGACAGATGGAGCGACACTAGCGCTCCAAGCGGCGGGTAAGGTGAACGTCAGACACGTCGTAAGCATAATGTTTGTTTGCATCCATTTCCTACGTAATTTCCGATTTATTCGAGTTATTTTCTTGCCTCCAAGAGTTTGTGTAGTATCAGAAGGCATATACGTTTCTAAAAATGATTCTAAAATATGCACAAGTAAGGACAAAAACCAAGAATAGAGTGGCAATATACAACACATTCGTGAAGAAACACTCGTGACATTGGACAGAATTGCAGCTTACCACGTTGATATCAAAAGAATATAAACACACAGATTCACATGTAAGAAGCACAGACACGTACCTCTACATGCAAAAGCGATCGACAGCTCGTTTATCGTTCTGTAAGCTTACTTTGTTTGTCATTGTCGCCTGTTGCCACAAATACGACCTTCATCTTTATATTATTCTAAGTGGGACAAGCAACTGCCAAATAGTGGGACACATATGCTGAAAACACTATAATGCGCTGATTACATTACATTTCACGAAAAACCAAATATTTGAATAATTTTCAAACAATCTGTCTGTAGGCACTTCCCTTGTCCCGTAATAGTTTCGCTTCTGCACATTCTGACACTTCACACGCTTTTGTAAGACATGAACAGCTGCACTTAATTTAACCACTTCATCGTCAAAGCAGGTCTGTGTTGGTGATGCACACGAATCTGGCACTGATACATGGAGAGTCGAACTGGCTGCTTCTGTGTCATAGGACTGTTTTACAGCTTTAGATTGACTGTCGAATCTTTGTGGCAGTTTCTTCTTCATCATCAGTTGAGGGGGTTTATTTGGAATGTCAAACAGTGTGGGTATTGCATTCCAAACGAGTTTGTTATTGTCGGCGTTCATGAACCGGTTTTGTTCGAAATGTAGCGAACAAAAGCTAATATTATTATACAGGTAAACTGGGTCTTTCTTCATAAGATCTTCTCGTCTGCTATTAACTAGCCATTTTCTGGTCCTAAAACGAAGCATTCATCATTTATACACATATACTTTGCAAGCGAATCCTGACGATACAGTTTAGTAACATGATGGTATACACCTCCCAGGATCCTTAGGAAACCTAAAAAAAAAGACAGCTGTGGTGCCTTCTTCCTGTTGTTGCTGCAATTTATTGCGCTACAAACGCTCCCGATGGTAAAAACCATTGTATAAATCAAAATTAACAATCACTATTCGCTTTCACGATCGCGCCGAACTCACAGTTCAACCTACCGGCCGCTTGGGACGCTGCTGGCGCTGTAGCAACAAAATAGAGGCGAAGTGTCGCGACTGATATGTTCGACTGTGGTATCAGTTGACTACAAAGAACAGGCGTCCGCCGGCGAGGCAACAGATTGCGCTAGTCTTTCGCCGGTAGACGGCGCATTCAACCAACACACAAAAGGTTCGTTTGAGCAGTTACCAGACAGCGCCAGGCAACAGGCTGTACTGCGCATGCGCAGCTACGATGACACTGACAGCCCGTGGTGGTGCATCACGTGACCATGTGCAGCCCTGCGGCATGTTGTTGAGAGGACATACAGAGTTGTACTTGAGCAATTGTTTTATCATATCTCACCCAAATAAAGGATGCAAATAAGGAAGCAGTTTTTGGCAAAATATTTCAAAATTAGACTCCATAGCTCGTGGTACCATAACATTTTGCTATGGGGTGACTTTGACAGATTTTCTTTTTTTTTTAAATTCGTACTGTGCAATATTGTTATGTAGCAATTCCAACAGGTTTACATCTACATAGCACTGCAAAAAGCTAGTAGGATGGAATACAAATTTCTTGCAAAAAAAATAATAATGAAACAGTTTCTTGTGTAGCTTACACCGGAATAAAGGACAATAAATTTGATGACTATTTCAAAATGTGTAAAAAATTAACAAGGTTGTCTGTGAGGCAAAGAAACTGTACAACAGACGGTTTATATTCTACTCAAGGAATAAATATGAAGCCATGTGGGGAGTTAAAACGATAAAACACTGTATGCAGCCAGTCTACATTTTAGCATAGAATGGCATTCTATAAATTTAAGACGTAAACACAAATTAAGAAATAACTTCAGGCCTAGAGGAAGTACTAGACAAGTGCCTTGTGATCGAAAAACACGTTAACAGAAGGCAGATTTTTGTAAAATTCTGCTACAGCTTTCATTATATTTGAAACAAAATATTTAGTTCAAAACTACTGACCAAATTTGCCCACTTAGTCTGCTTCAAGTAAATGTTTACGTATGTTCGCACGTATATAGCATTAAGAGATCTTACAGTGTCATAATAGGAACAGGACATCAGACTACTCCAGCCAGCATGGGAATTTCATAAACCACAGTAAAATGCTTCGTTCCGCTCTAATTGCACATTTCTATGTCCAGATGCACTCTGAAGTACTTGATATTCAGCTTTTCATGTGGTTTTCGTGATACCAATTTTCTCGGAGGTCCAGTACTGTATTCGCATGTTTGGTTCTTTATTATGGTATAATGTCATTCGTCCCAGAAAATGAAAATTTGCACTTGAAATTGAACGAAGTTGAAAGTAGCCAATAGTGCGGAATGAAACACTTCGTTCCAAATAAACTAACTGCCTCAGAAGAAAAAAAAAAAAATTAATAGAAGCAAATTTCTCTACAAAACAGACAGAAATAGCGTCTTTAAGACATTAATGGTTGATTATTAATCACGTGGAAATAATATAGAATCAGAAAATTGAAACTACTAACTTATTTTGGTCTTTAATGGGTATGAGAATGTATATTAATTCACTTGATGGCTCCCGGCCACAGGTATCTGTTTTGTTTCCATTTGACGTGGAAGCTGTAAACGAATAGAGAAGCAATATTTCGAAGACACGAAACATATACACGGATCACGTGGGGCTTGGGCGCGCCAGAAAAATTTTTCCGGGTAGCATCTGGCTACTTGCTGCTACTGCTCATACAGCAAACAGCCACGCTTCAAGTAGCCAGAAGCGGGAGGAAGGCACTGCTCATACGCGAATTCAGCTCTGCGCATGCGCACGAGCCCGCTGGCAACTGCTCACACGAACCTAAAAAGGCACGCTTTGGACTCGCTTGCAGCTCAGTGCAGTGGCTGTGCATGCAGCGAAGTTGAATATTCGTCAGTAACGACCGCATAAAGGCCCAATGAATAAACAGTAAAGTAAGGACAAACAGAAGAAAGGATAAAAATTCAAAAAATAAACGATTTTGGAAGCACAAGGGCTTATTTGCTTGATGTACTCTTGTCGTACGCTACTGTTGACATCCCTTATTATTTTTTTTCTTTCATTTTGTTCGTTGTTGATCATTGTGATCGGTCGTTGCGGACGTCACAAGACATCCGTTGAAGTTCGTTGTTGATCCTCTCACTCAGTTTTTTTTATTACAGAGGCCAACCAGCTCTCTTACCGAACACGCACTCAGTTTTTTTTATTACAGAGGCCAACCAGCTCTCTTACCCAACACGCTGAGCTACCGTGCCGGCTTTAAGACTTGCACTTGCCTTTATACTGTGTTTTGGAATCTGCTAGTGAGTACGCCGCTACGTACTGTGCTGAGTAGCTGAGTTTGTACTTAGAGGGCACCTTTGAAGAATCGTTTTAGCAAATTCCTCTTTCAACAAGCTCTTCTTACGCAAATATGTAATTCTTATCACGAGTAATAACATGTTACAGTACTAATAATAAGCGCTGACAGCCACTGTAATCTAAAGCATAATGGTGCAACAAGAGAGTCACAAAAAATTAAATCTGAAAGAAATTCGAAGGAAACAAAGGTTTCTTAGAGGTAGATGTGTGTTATCTTAAGATCCGCCATAGACGTTGTGTTTATAGCTGTGTTTACTGTTTCGACGCTTTAGCAGTGGCAGCTCTTAAATCCAGTGTATGACAGGAAACGAACTGTAACAACACACCAAGATGCTGAGTCATATGCACACAGTAACCTGTACTCTGCAAGCCACTATGCATCTCATATCTTCATCTACATCCAGTATCATTGTGCCACGTATTAGGGTTTCTTCCCGTTCCATCCGCTTACGGTGAGGCTGAAGAATGAAGTTATGTGGCTCTGTGAGAGAAATAATGTATCTGACTCCATCGTCATTACAGGAGCAGTATGCTGGAGGTCTGAGATACTCCTAAATACTTCGCCAAAAAACCTTTTTCAAAATATTGTAATTAAAATTTCTCATGATGGACGATTTCGTTTCTTAAAGTTCACACTCGCCATTCCCCTTAACTTTCTTATGAAACCGTAAACATTCTGCAGCGCATATCTTCCGTACAAAACCTGCACTTAAAATATATTCCACAAATCAGTGACGCCTCTCTGCTTCTCGTATTTTTGGTGCTGACCAGCTGCAGACCATGAGGAAGATTTTTTGATAGTAAAGAGTATTACCGAATCTACTGCAAAATATTCTAAATAGAAGATAATTGCCGCGTGGGATTAGCTGAGCGGTCAGCCGGCACGGTAGCTCAGTGTGTTCGATCAGAGCCGGTTGGCCTCTGTAATAAAAAAACTGAGTGCAAGGATCAACAAACGAACTTGAACGGATGTCATTGTGACGTCCGCAGCGACCAAACACAACGAACAAAATGCCAAAAAAAAAAAAAAAAAAAAGCGGTCTAAGGCGCCACAGTCGCGGTCTGTGCGGCTGGTCCCGGCGGAGGTTCGAGTCCTCCCTCGGGCATGGGTGTGTGTGTGTGTGTGTGTGTGTGTGTGTGTGTGTGTGTGTGTGTGTGTGTGTTTGTCCTTAGGATAATTTAGGTTAAGTAGTGTGTCAGCTTAGGGACTGATGACCTTAGCAGTTAAGTCCCATAAGATTTCACACACATCTGAACATTTTTTTTTGTTTATAATTTTTCGAATTGATTTATTTTGCTATCGATTAGGAACTGACTTTAGTATATCTGTGATGCAGCCATAGTTTCACTGGACATCAAAAGGGGGAGAACGCATGTGAAAGCGATGAGGCAGCTGAACTATGCTTTCCAGGTCAATAGTGGCAAAAAGTCTGACGGCACTGCAAGCAGTTAAAATAATACATCTAACGTTTATGAGGTAAATGCAAAGAAGGAAATAGAAAGGTGGGTGAAGAAAACTATTTGGCTTCGTCCGCTATAATTTTACTATATCAAGATTCGGAGTGCACCAATACAGGTTTAGCACACATGCCTATCGAAATTAAACCCTTACGAAGACATCAAAACGGACAAAAAGCATTTTCGTTATCAAGAGGAAGGTCCCAATCACAATCAAATTAATGTCGTATGGCATTGTTGGCCGCGAAATCGCACGGCGTGGTTTCAGCCGCTAGTCGCAAAGGATGTTCTTCCTCCTTTCCAGGCAGATGCGTGAGAGTCGTGTCGTACGTGAATGTGATGCGTATGTGTGCAGTGTAGTATTATGTTTGCGTTGTCCGACGATGATGAGAGAAGGGAGAGATGAAACTAATTGGCAGCACTTGTTTCAAATGCTACCAAGTGGGCCACAGAACTTATCATCCGCATCCGATGGACAAATGACCATCAGCAGATGATGTTTGGAGTTCAATCCACAAAATTGGTGCAAAGTCTGGTGATCAGTAACTTTACGCATTCTTCCCCTTGCCGGCCAAACACTGACGGTGAAAATTGCATCCACCAGCAGGAATCGAACTGGCTTACCCTCCGAGTGTCTCCACACAAGCGTGAGTTAGCTATCTTGGGTACGGAGGCAGAAGGCGAAATAATTTGTTCGAAGGAAGTATTGTAGCCAGGAAAACCTTCGAATCAAAGTTTTCATAAGAAGGGATGATTCTGCGCATATCTGAATAGTGTGCTCTGTCGTACGGGCGCAACGGCTCCTTGGCGTTTGTTTAAATGAGCACACACTAATACGAGGTGTGGCTAGGAAAAAACCGGACTAGTACTGGTGGAACAATAAAACGAATGCAATAAGGCTGAAAGTCGCGTGGCCTGTCACGTGACTCTCGCTCCGCCTACTGCTCGAGTTTCATCTGCCTCCTGCACTCAGTCTGCCCGTGGCGTCTGTTTTAAGTAGTTGACGTTTCGTCTGTGCGTCGGAAAATGTTGAGTGTACAGAAAGAACAGCGAGTTAACATCAAATTTTGTTTCAAACTAGGAAAATCTGCAAGTGAAACGTTTGTAATGTTACAACAGGTGTACGGAGATGATTGTTTATCGCGAACACAAGTGTTTGAGTGGTTTAAACGATTTAAAGATGGCCGCGAAGACGCCAGGGATGACACTCGCACTGGCAGACCGTTGTCAGCAAAAACTGATGCAAACATTGAAAAAAATCGGTAAACTTGTTCGACAAGATCGGCGTTTAACAATCGGAGCAGTGTCTGAGTTAACAGGAGTTGACAAGGAAAGTGTTAGGCAGATTCTTCATGAAAGTTTCAACATGAACAAAGTGTGTTCAAAAATGGTTCCAAAGTGTCTCACAATTGAACAGAAGGAACGCCGAAGAATGATTTGTTCTGACACCCTGGAAAACATTGAAAGTGATCCCACCTTCTTACAAAATGTTATTACTTGCGATGAATCGTGGTTTTTTACTTACGATCCCGAAACTAAACGCCAATCGATGCATTGGAAAACTCCTGGTTCTCCACGACAAAAAAAAAAAAAGCACGAATGTCGAAATAGAAATTCAAGGCAATGATGATTGTTTTTTTTTTTTTTTTTTTTTTTTTTTGACATCAAAGGGATTGTGCACATTGATTGGGTACCAGAGGGACAAACAGTGAATCAGCATTACTACATTAGCGTCCTGGCTACCCTACGTGAGCGAGAAACGGAACGATTTGTGGAGAAAAAAGTCATGGATCCTTCACCAAGACAATGCCCCAGCTCACAGTGCGTTGTCAGTGAAGACGTTTTTGGCAAAACACAACATTCCCATCTTAGATCATCCACCCTACTCACCTGATTTGGCCCCCTGTGACTTTTTTCTTTTCCCTAAAGCCAAGTCAGCTTTGAAAGGAACTAGATTTGAGACTGTTGAAGCAGTAAAAGAAAAAGCGACGGAAGTAATGTATGGACTTACCGAAAATGATCTGCAGCATTGCTATGAACAGTGGAAAATTCGTATGGAGCGGTGTAGAGACCGAGGAGGAGAGTACATTGAAGGAGATAACATGAAATTGTAAATAATTGTAAATAAATGTTTTTTCCAGCATCAGTCCGGTTTTTTTCTAGCCGCACCTCGTATCGTCTGAATTGCTACGGAAATCAATAATTTGCGAGTAGGGATTAATGGAAGGGAGACGCTGCATTACAACGTGCCGTAAGTTGGAAATCTGTGTCGGTCAGGGACTGTGTCTGGATGGCCGAAGCAGTTAAGGCAACTGCTCATAAGAAGCAGTAAATCCGGGTTCGGGTCCTGGTCTGGCACCAATGTTCAACTTTCGCCATTGCATTACTACAACGCCGTGTACAACTAGAAGTCACGAAATGCCAACTACCCCTTCCTTTTCTTTCCCCATTTTGCATTTCATAAAAATGGTTATTCTGTTATACACTCCTGGAAATTGAAATAAGAACACCGTGAATTCATTGTCCCAGGAAGGGGAAACTTTATTGACACATTCCTGGGGTCAGATACATCACATGATCACACTGACAGAACCACAGGCACATAGACACAGGCAACAGAGCATGCACAATGTCGGCACTAGTACAGTGTATATCCACCTTTCGCAGCAATGCAGGCTGCTATTCTCCCATGGAGACGATCGTAGAGATGCTGGATGTAGTCCTGTGGAACGGCTTGCCATGCCATTTCCACCTGGCGCCTCAGTTGGACCAGCGTTCGTGCTGGACGTGCAGACCGCGTGAGACGACGCTTCATCCAGTCCCAAACATGCTCAATGGGGGACAGATCCGGAGATCTTGCTGGCCAGGGTAGTTGACGTACACCTTCTAGAGCACGTTGGGTGGCACGGGATACATGCGGACGTGCATTGTCCTGTTGGAACAGCAAGTTCCCTTGCCGGTCTAGGAATGGTAGAACGATGGGTTCGATGACGGTTTGGATGTACCGTGCACTATTCAGTGTCCCCTCGACGATCACCAGTGGTGTACGGCCAGTGTAGGAGATCGCTCCCCACACCATGATGCCGGGGGTGTTGGCCCTGTGTGCCTCGGTCGTATGCAGTCCTGACTGTGGCGCTCACCTGCACGGCGCCAAACACGCATACGACCATAATTGGCACCAAGGCAGAAGCGACTCTCATCGCTGAAGACGACACGTCTCCATTCGTCCCTCCATTCACGCCTGTCGCGACACCACTGGAGGCGGGCTGCACGATGTTGGGGCGTGAGCGGAAGACGGCCTAACGGTGTGCGGGACCGTAGCCCAGCTTCATGGAGACGGTTGCGAATGGTCCTCGCCGATACCCCAGGAGCAACAGTGTCCCTAATTTGCTGGGAAGTGGCGGTGCGGTCCCCTACGGCACTGCGTAGGATCCTACGGTCTTGGCGTGCATCCGTGCGTCGCTGCGGTCCGGTCCCAGGTCGACGGGCACGTGCACCTTCCGCCGACCACTGGCGACAACATCGATGTACTGTGGAGACCTCACGCCCCACGTGTTGAGCAATTCGGCGGTAGGCCCACCCGGCCTCCCGCATGCCCACTATACGCCCTCGCTCAAAGTCCGTCAACTGCACATACGGTTCACGTCCACGCTGTCGCGGCATGCTACCAGTGTTAAAGACTGCGATGGAGCTCCGTATGCCACGGCAAACTGGCTGACATTGACGGCGGCGGTGCAAAAAAGCTGCGCAGCTAGCGCCATTCGACGGCCAACACCACGGTTCCTGGTGTGTCCGCTGTGCCGTGCGTGTGATCATTGCTTGTACAGCCCTCTCGCAGTGTCCGGAGCAAGTATGGTGGGTCTGACACACCGGTGTCAATGTGTTCTTTTTTCCATTTCCAGGAGTGTATGTAGAAAAGTCGTTATTGTTCCCAACTCAAATACATGTTATGTACGTATAAGAGGCGATCAAAAAGTTTCCATTAGAAGGCCTTACAAATGTAAGGAAATAGAGGCTCATCTCACTAGGGGTAAGATAGATACTGCCTACAGGAAAATTAAAGAGACCTTTGGAGAAAAGAGAACCACTTGTACGAACAACAAGAGCTCAGATGGAAACCCAGTTCTAAGCAAAGAAGGGAAAGCAGAAAGGTGGAAGGAGTATATAGAGAGTCTATACAAGAGCGAGGCACTTGAGGGCAATATTATGGAAATGGAAGAGGATATAGACAAAGATTAAATGGGAGATATGATACTGGGTGAAGAGTTTGACAGAGCACTGAAAGACCAAAGTCGAAACAAGGCCCCGGGAGTAGACCCATTCCATTAGAACTACTGACAGCCTTGGGAGAGCCAGTCCTGACAAAACTCTGCCATCTGGCGAGTAAAATGTATGAGACAGGCGAAATACCCTCAGGCTTCAAGAAGAATATAATAATTCCAATCCCAAAGAAAGCAGGTGTTGACAGATGTGAAAATTACCGAACTATCAGTTTAATAAATCATAGCTGCAAAATACTAACACGAATTCTTTACAGGCGACTGGAAGAACTGGTAGAAGCCGACCTCGGGGAAGATAAGTTTGGATTCCGTAGAAATATTGGAACACGTGAGGCAATACTGACCCTACGACTCATCTTAGAAGATAGATTAAGAAAATGCGAACCTACATTTCTAGCATTTGTAGACTTAGAGAAAGCTTTTGACAATGTTGACTGGAATACTCCCTTTCAAATTCTGAAGGTGGCAGGGGTAAAATACAGAGAGCGAAAGGCTATTTACAATTTGTACAGGAAACAGATGGCAGTTAGAAGAGTCGAGGGGCATGAAAGGGAAGCAGTGGTTGGCAAGGTTGTAACCTCTCCCTGATGTTATTCAATCCGTATATTGAGTAAGCAATAAAGGAAACAAAAGAAAAATTCGGAGTAGGTATTAAAATTCATGAAGAAGAAATAAAAACTTTGAGTTTCGCCGATGAAATTGTAATTCTGTCAAAGACAGCAAAGGACTTGGAAGAGTAGTTGAACGGAAAGGACAGTGTCTTGAAAGGAGGACATAATATGAATATCAGCAAAAGCAAAACGAGGATAATGGAATGTAGTCGAATTAAGTCGGGTGATGCTGAGGGAATTAGATTAGGGAATGAGACACTTAAAGTAGTAAAGGAGTTTTGCTATTTGGGGAGCAAAATAACTGATGATGGTCGAAGTAGAGAGGATATAAAATGTAGACTGGCAACGGTAAGGAATGCGTTTCTGAAGAAGAGAAATTTGTTAACATCGAGTATAGATTTAAGTGTCAGGAAGTCGTTTCTGAAAGTATTAGTATGAAGTGTGGCCATGTATGGAAGTGAAACGTGGACTTTAAATAGTTTGAACAAGAAGAGAATAGAAGCTTTCGAAATGTGGTGCTACAGAAGAATGCTGAAGATTAGATGGGTAGATCACATAACTAATGAGGAGGTATTGAATAGAATTGGGGAGAAGAGGAGTTTGTGGCACAACTTGACTAGAAGAAGGGATCGGTTGGTAGGACATGTTCTGATGCATCAAGGGATCACCAATTTAGTATTCGGGGGCAGCGTGGAGGGTAAAAATCGTAGAGGGAGACCAAGAGATGAATACACTAAGCAAATTCAGAAGGATGTAGGCTGCAGTACGTACTGGGAGATGAAGCTGCTTGCACAGGATAGAGTAGCATGGAGAGCTGCATCAAACCAGTCTCAGGACTGAAAACCACAACAACAACAGTCCAGAATTGTACAGCTTAGGGCAAAATCGCCCTAAGCAATGAGGCAATCATCCCATTCATTCACAACATTGAAGATACCCATTTGGTAAAACACCGAGTCTTGCTGCGTGAAGAAGTCCGTAACTAGCTGCCCCGGCCGACAGCTGTCGACGGCCCTATAAGACCACTCTTAAGGGCCTGAAGGCGTGGTAATTACCTTGGAAGAGATCAGGACTACAGAACGAGCGCTCAAGTGTCTCCCACTTGAGCTTCCTTGATTTTTGCGTTACGAAAATGTTCAAATGTGTGTGAATTCCTATGGGACCAAACTGATGAAGACATCGGTCATTATACTTGGACACTACTTAAACTACCTTATGCTAAGAACAGCATACACACCCGTGCCCGAGGGAGGACTCGAACCTCCGGCTGGAGGGGCCGCGCAATCCGTGACAAGGCGCCTCAAACCGCGCGGTCACTCAGCACGGCCTTTGCGTTACGACATTCGCGATAATGGGACATGAGTTACCATAAAGCAACAGCACCTCTTATTGCAGTTTTCCCGGACATTTCGCCTTAGCTACACGCCGTAATTTCTCCGGTGTTGCGCAGTATCGTTCCCCAGTGAAGGCGACGCCAAGTTCCTTAAAATTGATGGTTGAGGCTGTCCTCCCAGACCGACAGGCGTCTCGTATCGAACCGCGACCAGTGCGGAAGTTGGCGCACCAGACACGCTGCCCCATGCCTCCGGTGGATGTCTACCGGTTCTTGTCCTTCGGCAACCAAGAAAATAGCAGCACATTAGTCCTCTTTCCACACATTTGGTAACAACGTTCACGCGTCCGTATTTACCACATGCGCATCAGAAAGACGCGAAAATCACACAAATCACTTGCCTACATGTCGGTGCCTATAAACACGCAACGAGTCGCACGAAGTTACATATATGCTGCAGCGACACACTCAAACAGAAAAGTTTTGATCGCCCCTTATATTTCCGAATAAACAAGCAAAAACACCCTTTATCGTCTACTATACTACGGGCAATAAATCGCCGGAAACAGTTAGAATCGTAAAATAACTGGATTGACCGAAAGTGGAACGACCACATAAAATACAGGGTAATTATAAATGATACAAGGTAATTATAAGTGATTGAAGTGATTTCATGGTATTTGCTGTAGCTATAGTATTTGACACTTTGTCACAGGGCTTCGTACACACTTAGAAAAACTGAAAAATATTTTTTTGACATATTAGTGCATCATATGTGGCTCCGTACTGATTCTACAGATATCATGTCGATAATCAAGTTCTTCCCTCGTTCAGCTTAGCATATCCCTATCAATCTGTTCAAAATCAATGTTGATATGAATTCGCAGTTGTGGTAGACGCAAAGAAACAACTCTAAAACTTAAGTAAGGTAACCATAAAGGTGGAACTGAGGATCGCCTATAACAGGACAAAGACATTAAATACCACTGCAGACTGGGAAACACCGGAAGGCACTGTGCAAATGGTGGACAAATTTTAATACCTGGGAGAATTTATAACAGGAAGGAACAGGAGCAAGGAGGGTATAACAGAGAGGATAAAGGAGATGAGGTCAGCCTTCTGCATGACGAGAGAGATATACAATAAAAAGAATATATCCACAGAGGCAAAGATAAGCCACTAAAAGTCAACGGTGAGGAATGCAGTATTATACGCTGCTGAGACGATGACACTAGGAAGAAATGGGGCAGAACAACTAGAGAAAGAAGAGTGAAAAATACTATGTCCCAAAAGAGGTGGAGAGAGGTGGATGCGAAGACATAGGGAAGAATTGTACCAGAACATGAAAACAATATCCGGGGAAATCAGACTCAAAAGGGCAAGGTTTGCTGGACATTTAGTTAGGATGAGTATTTACAGAATGACGAAGAGAGTGTGGGAAACAACAGGGAGGACTAGAGGAAAGACAGGAACCAAGTGGGTTATTGAACTTCGGAAGGGCTGGTTGAAATTGGGGATCAAGATCGAAGGAAAGGAAAATTAGAGGAACAAATATACACCGACCAATATGCCGGAGATCAACGGCAGAGAAGAATACAGGAAAAGATTAGAGTGTCACCAGTGGAGGCGACAGGAGAAACCGACACTGAAGCTCTCGGAAGAAAAGCGGGAGAGAAGAAGAGAAAGAACGAAGAGGTTCTGGGAGAAGAAGAGGATAATGCAGTCCACGAAGGGGCTTCCCGTGGTCTTACAGAGGCCGTAACGCAAGAAGAAGAAGAAGTTGTGGTAGGTTTGTTCGTAGAGGAGGCGTAAATACTGTATCTTTTACGAACCCTACACAATAAAATCTCATGGTGTTAGATCGGGAGAGCGTTAAGGCTATGACATGAATTGTTAATCGTCAACCCCATAAATACCGATCCTCTGGTTTCTCAGTTTTCTGTTTAAAAATTCACGAACATCTTGATGGAAGCGGGTTGAAGAACCATCTTGTTGGTAGATGAAGTCCACACTGTGGGTCTCCAGTTGGGGCACGAGCCAGTTTTCCAGTATGTGCATATTTCTTGTAACGGTCTTTTCTCAGAACAAAAAAGACGGCGAACTTTAAACCGCGAGACTGCACAGAACAAATTAACTTTTGGTGAGTCTCGAATGCACTGCGCAATAGCGTACGGATTCCCTGTACCCAGATTCGCACATAGTGCCTGTTCGCTCTGTCAACCATAAATCGTCCAGTACGCCTTAGATAAGTTCGTACCGACTAAGGTCCAAAGCGAGGGGAAAGATCCACCGTGGTATAACAATCATGTACGAAAGGTACTACGGAAACAAAGAAAGCTTCATCATAGGTTTAAGAGTAGTCGAATCATAGCTGATAAGGAAAAGCTGAACGAAGCGAAAAAGAGCGTAAAGAGAGCAATGAGAGAAGCATTCAACGAATTCGAACATAAAACATTGGCAAACAATCTAAACAAGAACCCTAAAAAGTTTTGGTCATATGTAAAATCGGTAAGCGGATCTAAATCCCCTATTCAGTCACTCGTTGACCACGATGGCACCGAAACAGAGGACGACCGAAGAAAGGCAGAAATACTGAATTCAGTGTTCCGAAACTGTTTCACTGCGGAAAATCGTAACACGGTCCCTGACTTCAGCCGTCGCACGGACGCCAAAATGGAAAATATTGAAATAAACGATATCGGAATTGAAAAACAACTGCTATCACTTAGTAGCGGAAAAGCATCCGGACCAGACGAGATACCCTTAAGATTCTACAGTGATTATGCTAAAGAACTTGCCCCCTTTCTATCAGCAATTTATCGTAGATCGCTGGAAGAACGTAAAGTACCTAGCGACTGGAAGAAAGCGCAGGTCGTTCCCATTTTCAAGAAGGGTCATAAATCAGATGCGAATAATTATAGGCCTATTTCGCTTACGTCAATCTGTTGTAGAATAATGGAACATGTTTTGTGTTCTCGTATTATGACGTTCTTAGATAATACAAATCTCCTTCATCATAACCAACATGGATTCCGCAAACAGAGATCATGTGAAACTCAGCTCGCCCTATTTGCCCAAGAAATTCACAGTGCCGTAGACACTGGCGAGCAGATTGATGCCGTATTCCTGGACTTCAGGAAGGCATTTGATACGGTTCCGCACTTACGTTTAGTGAAAAAAATACGAGCTTACGGAATATCGGACCAGGTTTGTGATTGGATTCAGGATTTCCTAGAAGAAAGAACACAACATGTCATTCTTAACGGTTCAAAATCTGCAGATGTAGAGGTAATTTCGGGAGTACCGCAGGGAAGCGTGATAGGACCTTTATTGTTTACAATATACATAAATGACTTAGTTGACAACATCGGTAGCTCCGTGAGGCTATTTGCAGATGACACGGTTGTCTACAAGAAAGTAGCAACATCAGAAGACTCGTACGTACTCCAGGAGGACCTGCAGAGGATTAATGCATGGTGCGACAGCTGGCAGCTTTCCCTAAACGTAGATAAATGTAATATAATGCGCATACATAGGGGCAGAAATCCATTCCAGTACGATTATGCCATAGGTGGTAAATCATTGGAAGCGGTAACGACCGTAAAATACTTAGGAGTTACTATCCGGAGCGATCTGAAGTGGAATGATCACATAAAACAAATAGTGGGAAAAGCAGGCGCCAGGTTGAGATTCATAGGAAGAATTCTAAGAAAATGTGACTCATCGACGAAAGAAGTAGCTTACAAAACGCTTGTTCGTCCGATTCTTGAGTATTGCTCATCAGTATGGGACCCTTACCAGGTTGGATTAATAGAAGAGATAGACATGATCCAGCGAAAAGCAGCGCGATTCGTCATGGGGACATTTAGTCAGCGCGAGAGCGTTACGGAGATGCTGAACAAGCTCCAGTGGCGGACACTTCAAGAAAGGCGTTACGCAATACGGAGAGGTTTATTATCGAAATTACGAGAGAGCACATTCCGGGAAGAGATGGGCAACATATTACTACCGCCCACATATATCTCGCGTAATGATCACAACGAAAAGATCCGAGAAATTAGAGCAAATACGGAGACTTACAAGCAGTCGTTCTTCCCACGCACAATTCGTGAATGGAACAGGGAAGGGGGGATCAGATAGTGGTACAATAAGTACCCTCCGCCACACACCGTAAGGTGGCTCGCGGAGTATAGATGTAGATGTAGATGTAGATGTAGATAATGTTGCTTCATCAATGAATGGTTCAAATGGCTCTGAGCACTATGGGACTCAACTGCTGAAGTCATTAGTCCCCTAGAACTTAGAACTAGTTAAACCTAACTAACCTAAGGACATCACACACATCCATGCCCGAGGCAGGATTCGAACCTGCGACCGTAGCGGTCTCGCGGTTCCAGACTGCAGCGCCTATAACCGCACGGCCACTTTCATCAATGAAGATAAGTTTCTCACAAAACTCATTGTCTTTCATAAGCTGTTGCAACTGTGCCGAAAATTCAAAGCATCTGACGTGGTCATCGGGAATCAAGGCTTGTAGCAGTTACAAGTGCTAAGATTTCAGTTTCAGTAGTTTTATTAAGCTCTTCCAAACTGTCTGCTGTCGTATCCTCAGCTCTCTGCTTGCACTCTTTATCAACTTCCGTGAGCTACGTGCACAACTCACCAGCAAGCAGTCAAACGTCTCTTTACTCACTGCAAGCCAGCCCAGTGATTTATCCTCACGGCAATGTTATTCTGCTTCTCTTTGGGTAACCCCTCGTGGGAAATAAGTTCAAATGGCAAATGGTTCAAATGGCTCTGAGCACTATGGGACTTAGGTCATCAGTCCCCTAGAACTTAGAACTACTTAAACCTAACTAACCTAAGGACATCACACACATCCATGCCCGAGGCAGGATTCGAACCTGCGACCGTAGCAGTCCCGCGGTTCCGGACTGCAGCGCCTAGAACCGCATGACCACCGCGGCCGGCTCAATTAAGTTCAAAAATAGTTCAAATGGCTCTAAGCAATATGGGACAACATCTAAGGTCATCAGTCCCCTAGGCGTAGAAGTACTTAAACCTAACTAACCTAAGGACATCACACACATCCATGCCCGAGGCAGGATTCGAACCTGCGTTTCCGGACTGAAGAGCCTAGAACGGCTCGGCCACAGCACACATTTAGATATAAACATACATTTAAATATATACAATATTTACAGGCATACATACTGTGCATACAATATAAATACATGCACACACACACACACACACACACACACACACACACACACACACACAGCTATGATGAACAGTTCATCTAATTCTTCCGCACACACACACACACACATCATCCACTATTCACAAACAAATTAACAAGTCATGCACTCAATCTCTCAATGAGTAGGGTGAGAACGAGAGGGTCCCAATCTCGTCCCCACAGGTGAACCATTTGTCGTCATGATATGACAACATTGCTTTCAGCTGCGGTGCGGTATATAACTCATAGCATCACGATCGAAATGGCGACTGTGACAGGACTCGAACCTGCAATCGTCAAATTGTAACCACCCTGTTAAATTTGTCAGAAACTTAGTCAGCCGGTGTCGTTTGAAATGGCAGTTAGTATGACTGACGCGTAATAAATATTTCGTGTGAAGCGCCGCTGCGACACAAAGGTCAATTGTGGAAACTAAGCCACTGAATATTAAAAGTAACGTCATCGAGGAATACACCCGACTGAGAACACAAAATAAAAGGGCACGTACATTCACGAGTGAGTGGTTCAAAATAAATATTACTACTATAAAGGAAATGGATCATAAGTATAGTTATGCGAACGTACGATTGGGATAGTGGCACATACTTTCTAAGTACTATCATTTCCCGTGGTCTGGGTAAAAAGAATAGTGGTTAAAATGCATTTACTCATCCAAGAAAGAAAGTAATCGGACTTCGTAATTAAACGAAAAGAAAGATTGCATGTTCTGAAAGTCGCGGCAAATGTGACCTAAATATTGAAATTGTCCTTGGCGGCCACAACGGGAAAGAGATGAACACATTCACATAACTCGATTCTTGAGCAGTGCTGTCGTGAGGTTCGTCGCCTCCATCTAAATTCTCCATACAAAATTAAAATAATAATAACCATCTAGAATTACAGGGACTGGGATCCATTGTATCGTAAATGAGAAAGTCGTAATGTTTCAGAAGTTGCATTCATTATTTATCACAATTTCACTAGTAGTTACATAGAACGTCTTGTCACCAGGACATGAGAACAATGAAAGGTAACTATTACTACAACCAATAAACGAAGAGGGTAAATCTTTTTTTGTCCGTCGGTGTTAAATACTTTTCAAATTAATCTTTGGTATGAGAGTCGAATTATTATCTATACATTTACCAATAAGAAAAAATTATTAAGTTCCTTTATATCGCTCCCTTGGGCGAACTGTCCGAAGAAATATCAAATTCCGAGCACTTTACACACTGGTAGTTCTTTCACTCCTTCATACACGTACTTGAATTGCACTGTTCGTGTCTTTTAAGGGTTTTCTCATCACCACTTTGCTTACATAGTACTGGTGCCGGCCTGGCACTAATTAATGAAAGCAAAACATATACACTAGGGTACACAAATCATACATTAATCTACATACTACACACGAAAATTACTGCATCGTCCTTTACATCAAATACAAATTACATTTTATACAAGTCCATAGTTTAGTTCTTTATCATGGTTTGCAGCGTCATTGTTCCTGCGTACAAATAAATTTTCAGTTGCACGTTGACAACAAAATTACATTTCACAAGTCTTTTCTGTGATTCTACAATTACGTTTTTCTTGAAAATAAAAATTTCCACAAGAACTTCGTATATTTTGGTGTATCGACCCAGGCTGTAGGTTTAGCAAGGGAATCTGGAGTGGTAAGTGTGATAAATTCTTCCTTATAGTTGCTCATGTTCTCCACTGCCTGCCTCTTTTATACCAGGATCTATTTGATAACGTCCCAGTATATTTCCTTTCTGGATTTTATAGTTGTCTCATTATGGGCAAGATAAACATGTAGCAAATCAAATTCACTTAGTCTAACTTAATACTAACATGTACATAAACATAGGCGCTGTTCCGCCTTAAATTCCATGAACATAGGTGTCGTTTTTATTTCGTAGCGTGGGGTGTTGATCGTGAGCTGTAGTGTTAAGACTTTATTTAGTGGATCAGGAAGTAGTGTCTGTACATCTCTTTACACTATGGTTATTGTCCATTTTAAGGTAGATTTTGCTTTCCATTCAAATTGTCCTCCTGCACCACGGCTACAGTCAATAATGCATCAGTTACAAGTAACCGCACACGCAACAATTAGCCTGGCAGCACGCTACGCACCGTTTGGAGTCCAGTAGCTATTAGTCTTACGCATAATAGTTCGCGACTGGGAACGTTCAGTTTAGTTCGCGGTTCCGTCGCGAGCTAGGTCGCTCTTTTAGTTCGTTAGCTCCCATCTCGACTTCCAGAAAGACAGTTCGCTCGTTTTGCTACCGCTACTGCACACACTCTTTTATTCGTTATGCTAGTCTTTTAAATGATGACCAGTGTTGCCAATGCCTGTATTATTACAGTTTTATGTCGAGTAATTAGGGCAAATAAACCAGTTATTTACACAAATGGGTGAAATGGTCAACTACTTTCAAATGGTTCAAATGGCTCTGAGCACTAGGGGACTTAACTTCTAAGGTCATCAGTCCCCCAGAACTTAGAACTACTTAAACCTATCTAACCTAAGGACATCACACACATCCATGCCCGAGGCAAAATTCGAACCTGCGACCGTAGCGGTCACGCGGTTCCAGACTGTAGCGGCAAGAACCGCACGGCCACCAGGCCGGCCGTCACTACTTTACTTTACATACAGTGCACTGGTAGTATTTTAATTTTAAAATATATTTATTTATTTATTAATTCATTGTAGGAATATTACTTACAGAATATGCTAAACGCGTTTTTTGTGAATAAAAATACACTTTCATAAATAATCGACTTTTTTAAAAGTTTTGGAAATAACCAACAAAAAATATTTCTGCTTTAGGTACAGGTTACGAACTATATGGCACAAGCAATAATACCTTTATCATTAACAGAAGAAACACTAACACTTATAATTTGTTACCAAACAATTAGACATACAAAAGATAACTATGACCCCTGAGTGAGATTGTATTCTAAAGCATTCTTTTTGTGCCAGATTGAGATTTTCACTCTGAAGCGGAGTGTGCGCTGATATGAAACTTCCTGGCAGATTAAAACTGTGTGTCGGACCGAGACTCGAACTCGAGACCTTTGCCTTTCGCGGGCAAGTGCTCTACCAACTGAGCTACCCAAGCACAACTCACGCCCCGTCCTCACAGCTTTACTTCTGCCAATATCTCGTCTCCTACCTGTTTCGCAGGAGAGCTTCCGTAAAGTTTGGAAGGTAGGAGACGAGATACTGGCAGAAGTAAAGCTGTGAGGACGGGGCGTGAGTCGTGCTCGGGATAACTTGTGGATAACATCTGAAGTTCACTGAGGCTTTCTGCGGATGATGCTGTGGTATATCGAGAGGTTGTAACAATGGAAAATTGTACTGAAATGCAGGAGGATCTGCAGCGAATTGACGAATGGTGCAGGGAATGGCAATTGAATCTCAATGTAGACAAGTGTAATGTGCTGCGAATACACAGAAGGAAAGATCCCTTATCATTTAGCTACAATATAGCAGGTCAGCAACTGGAAGCAGTTAATTCCATAAATTATCTGGGAGTACGCATTAGGAGTGATTTAAAATGGAGTGATCATATAAACTTGATCGTCGGTAAAGCAGATGCCAGACTGAGATTCATTGGAAGAATCCTAAGGAAATGCAATCCGAAAACAAAGGAAGTAGGTTGTTCGCAAACTGCTTGAATACTGCTCAGCAGTGTGGGATCCTTACCAGATAGGGTTGATAGAAAGGATAGAGAAGATCCAACGGAGAGCAGCGCGCTTCGTTATAGGATCGTTCAGTAATCGCGAAAGCGTTATTGAGATGATAGATAAACTTCAGTCGAAGACTCTGCAGAAGAGACGCTCAGTAGCTCGGTACGGGCTTTTGTTGAAGTTTCGAGAACATACCTTCACCGAGGAGTCAAGCAGTATATTGCTCCCTCCTACGTATGTCTCGCGAAGAGACCATGAGGATAAAATCAGAGAGATTAGAGCCCACACAGAGGCATACCGACAATCCTTCTTTCCACGAACAATACGAGACTGGAATAGAAGGGAGAACCGATAGAGGTACTCAAGGGACCCTCCGCCACACACCGTCAGGTGGCTTTCGGAGTATGGATGTAGATGTTGATGTAGATGTAGATACAGCTTGCAACTTCTTTTGTACTTCATCAATTATGTCATTGTGAACCCTTGATATTAGATTTTCCGATAACGTTTTTCTTGATGGAAGTTTGTAGTTTGGGCAATGAGAAACTAGTTCTATCAGTTTTCGAAAATCTTTTTCTTCCACAATTCGTAGAGCGCGATGCCCTTTAGCTACCATCTTGACAACTTGTCTGTCTATTTCTTCAACCTTTCGGACTGACGGTGGTCTTCGAATGTATTGGTTCATTGATTGTTGGGAGGCTGATACCGAAATAACATTCTGCAATAAGGATGTAGTTTGAATTGCCTGCAGTGAGTTTAAACTAGACATTATCGGTAGTTGTCTTCCCATCGTTGAACAGTGGTTACATTTTGCTTTTCTTTTATCTGTGTCTTCAGTGAAATATGTCCACAAGAAACTATGTTTCCTTTTTGATGACATCGTAATAAACAGCGTAAAACAAAACATAGTAACCCTATAATCAACCGATACGCATTACCGTACTCCACATCATCGCATTGTAGAAGTCCATTGTTATGTGATGATAGTCATTTTACATTACACATTTTAGGTACTATTCTTACCTAACGCTGTGTACGATTTTACTTCTTTACGCTATGGTTATATCTCAGACACTGCAGTGCAAAATACCGTAAAACAGAAAATTAGCAGCACTGAGCTATGTAACTGCAGCTGGCAGACGCTCAGCGCTCAGCACAATATGACGCTCATAGGCGGGGGGGGGGGGGGGGGGGGGGGGGGGGAAAGCACGTGATTTTCTTAAAGCCTACTGCGGGATCCGTCTCGCTATTGTCCGTCGGTCATCGGAAAACAGCGAACGCGGAACTACACAAGACTAATAACCATGCACCCACCCCTGGGTAGATGATGCAGCGCGTGCCGGCCAATGCATCTGTAGGAAGTGCAGCGTTCGCAGCATTTACGAAACTACTGCACCTGCTTCAACTCGTTGTACACCTTGGCAGTGAGAAAGGATCACAGGCCGCCTCCTACATTCACTGCACGGAGGTAAGTACTACACTTTATTATTTAAGCTTGACAACGTCACAGTGTCGTAGTGCTCAAGCACCCATACCGTAGCAGGCTTCCTCGATCCCCTAAGTCTCATTTATGTCGAAGTAGAAGGCTCGTGGTACAAAACATCTTCTCACTTGCCTCTACGCGTATAACTCACATGTCACTAAATAAATCACTGTCACTGAATAACTCACTGTCACTGGGTAACTACACGCAGTTCTGTTCATTTTTACTGTTCAAAAAAAAGTGTAGCTCATGAGACCACTGGATAGGTTTTAGTTTACGCCCACGTTCGTTATTTGCTCCTCTTTCAAAACTTTATCTGTGTACACGTTGCTCAAAATACTGCATTGCACAACTAGGTAGTTGAATGTGCTCTCAGAATGTATGTGCCTCTAATTCTATAGTTCGCGATCACGATACTATTTTATGTCTCACAAGGCGTTAGAGAACACGTTTTCGAGAACAACAGCACTTCCCTAACTTAGGATCGTGCTACAAATGCACATGTACATCGAAACGACTGAAAAAAATGAATGCCCCGAAAGTGCATATAGAAATTGTCTCCAAATGAGGCAAAATCTGTGCATTAACTGTCCACGAGTTACCGCGTGGTGAGGAGGGGGGGGGGGGCGGGGGGGAAGGAAATTTCATCTTTGCCTCACCCAACATTATAACAACGCATGGTACGCACATCAAAAACAAGTAGAATGAAATAAAAACACATAAATAAACCAATCACTATACTTAAATTCACACGTAAATAAAAAATTAAAATTCTAGGTAACACGAGCAACAGATTGATGATGTAGTTTGGTTCATGTATGCTACACTGCTTTATTAAGTCTGTGTCTGTGGTTGTACATGTTTTCATGTTCATCATTGTATCACTGGTATGTGCACAATTTATATACCGTAGTCACTACTTAGTTTACTTTTTCCACAAAATATCTTCAACTCAGATTGGATAAAATACACACATCACAAAAAGTTTTGCATCACCCCAGTTATGAGAACTATTGAAGATAGACGTTGATTGTGGATGTCGTATCATAGACACAGTCCCTTTGATAGTTCAGAGATGTCACTGAACCCACCCAAAGATGTAAACAACCATGCATGAGCAGCGCCTATTAGATGGAGGGGGTCCGACAGCTGGTCTGTTCAAGACATTCCACCATGAAGGAGGTACACGGCTGGTGTTGTCTGTAGTTCAACCATGCCTGGACACTCAATACCGCGTTTCGATTGCGTCCGCATTGTTACTTCGTTACAGGAAGGTCTCTCAACAAGGGAAATGTCCAGGCGTCTCGGAGCGAACCAAAGCGATGTTGTTCAGACATGGAGGAGATACAGAGAGCCAGGAACTGTTGATAACATGCCTCGCTGAGGCCGCCCAAAAGCTACTACTGCAGTGGATGACCGCTGCCTACGGATTATGGCTCGGAGAAACTCTGACAGCAACGCCACCTTATTGAATAATGCTTTTCGTGCAGCCACAGAACGTGGTGTTACTACACAAACTGTGCACAATAGGCTGCATGATGCGCATCTTCACTCCCGAAGCCCATGGTGAGGACCATCTTTGCAACCACGACACCATGCAGCGGGGTACAGACGGGCCCAACAACATGTCGAACGAACTGTTCAGGATTGGCACCACGTTCTCTTCACCGATGAGTGTTGCAAATGCCTTCAACCATACAATCGTCGGAGATGTGTTTGGAGGCAACCCGGTCAGGCTGAACGCCTCAGACACACTGTCCGGCGAGTACAGCAAGGTGGAGGTTCCCTGCTGTTTTGGGGTAGCATTATGTGGGGCCGACGTACACCGCTGGTGGTCATGGAAGGCGCCGTAGCGGCTATGCGATACGCGAATGCCATCCTCCGACCGATAGTGCATATTGGCGAGGCATTCATCTTCATGGACGACAATTCGCGTCCCCTTCGTGCACATCTTGTGAATGACTTCCTTCAGGATAACGACATCGCTCGACTAGAGTGGCCAGCTTGTTCTCCAGACACGAACTCCACCAAACATGCCCGGGATAGATTGAAAAGGGCTGTTTATGGACGACGTGACCCACCTATCTCTCTGAGAAATCTACGTCGAATCGCCGTTGAGGAGTGGGACAATCTGGACCAACAGTGCCTTGGTGAACTTGTGGATAGTATGCCAGGCGAATCCAGGCACGCATCAATGCAAGAGGACGTGCTACTGGGTATTAGAGGTACCAGTGTGTACAGTAATCTGGACCACCACCTCTGAATGTCTCGCTGTATGGTGCTACAACATGCAATGTGTGGTTTTTCATGAGCAATAAACAGGGTGGAAATGATGTTTATGTTTATCTCTATTCCAGTTTTCTGTACAGGTGGTGCAAACCCTTTTTTTATGTGTGTAGTTGCTTTACGCGCCCCATGTTTCACGTTACTGTTCGGAGCCCGCTAGCGGCAGCAGGTCGCAACTTGCGTCGTCGATGCGTGAAAGTCGACCGAGTACCGTAATATGCATGGCAGGTAATGCCTCAATCGATAATGAGAACAGAATAAAAAATTCGGTTGCATTACTTTTCAGCACACCCTCGTACGTACAGCGTCACAGTAGCTTCGCTGAGGACTAACACCGCTGTAGAAGTTTCCACGCCAGTTCTTGCAGCTGCTATGTGATTTTATTTCAGTGATAATAAAATCGAGTCGGAATAGGCATCTAATAAGGAAGGCAGCTGCTTCTTGGCAATGCGGACTAATCAGGTAACATGCCGGCCGCGGTGGTCTCGCGGTTGAGGCGCTCAGTCCGGAACCGCGCGACTGCTACGGTCGCAGGTTCGAATCCTGCCTCGGGCATGGATGTGTGTGATGTCCTTAGGTTAGTTAGGTTTAAGTAGTTCTAAGTTCTAGGGGGCTGATGACCTCAGAAGTTAAGTCCCATAGTGCTCAGAGCCACTCTAATCAGGTAACGAATATTTTCAATGGGTTGTACGTCACCTACTTCCAGGGAGACAGAATTCTCATCCAACGTTGAGCTCCTTCGTTACGACAAAATCATGCGCCAATCATGTGTATAGTTCGGTGGTTGATTTTAGCTTTTTATTCTTACATGTGGGTTCATTGCAGGCAACAATTTTTAACAAGCACGAACAGACCCTCTTCATATCTGGTAATGCAGAGTGAACAACGTAGAGTTGCATAGTAGTTCCAGAACCACATTAAACATGATGTCACTTCACTATCGACTGGAGGGGAGTCGATGTAGGCTGCGTCATGACAAGAGGTGAAAGTCGCCGCAAGTAGGGACTCTGTCACCAGATAGCTTTCTTACAATAGAAAATTTATTTATTAGTGAACCTAAGCGCTGCAAAGTCACATGCCACTTATTTTGTTTGAAGATGAGATATTGGAAATATTGATTATTGACTGGGATTCGTGGTCAGATCTTCTCTTTGACGGGATTTCTCCCTCCAGGGCGATACAGTTCCGTCGTTTCGTTGTTTCCTCAAGATTCCAAACTCCTCAAGCTCTCCACGAAAGCAATCTATCTGAATTCGAATCCCGATACGATGCAAAAACTCTCATCATGTCATTTCAAACTGTAGCTTGTGCACACCAAATTACAGGTAAAAAATAATTACGATTTTTAATGTCTCTGTGTGCATTGTGAAAATTAATGATTGGTGCTAGGTTCGGCTCCCAGTCAGACACATAACTTTTCATCACAACACGTCGAACGTGTCACTCACAGTTACTGGAGAAAAAGAATTCAGTACTTAACGTCTCATTCGTCTTTAGTCAACAGCGACGATGTGAGGTTTGATTCCCAGCCAGCATAGAACTTCCATTATTTGGAGTTTAGACAAGTAAACACCTTATTACTACTGAAGTAAACCAATATTTAACTTCTATTCGTGGACAGAAAACAATAGCGATGGGTGCTGGGTTCTAATTCTCGTAAGGCAACACTTTTACATCACGTCATTTCAGTCTGTCATTTCACTACTGGTGAATATATTCGATGTCTAACATTTAACTGTGCTTAGTCAACGTGGTGGGTTCGAACCCCATACAACGCAAATTTTACCTCACGTCATTTCAAGTTCAAAGGTGCGCACACTTTGTTACTTGTGATTAGAACCATATTTAGGATATTAACAGTGACGATATTTGCTGGGCAGGCATTCCAGGTCCCGATCCAGAACAAAAATTTTGTTCATGTTATTTCAAGGTGGAACTTCCTTTTGTAAAGATCATTTATTGTAATAGATTTGAGTTTACAAGCAGTAAAGACTGTATTTCTATAATAATGTTTTACCAGTTATTAATTTGCATCTAGTCTGATAGATATACAGAGCATGTTCTCTGCTAGTCTCCTCTAAACCATTTTGTGTAGCAAACGATTGTACTGGGAAGAGATTAGAGGACCTGCAAGATAAACATGTTATGTGGGTTGCATACGTATCAGGCGGAACTCAGTGCAGGTAGTTGAGACGAGAGTTTACACCAGTGGTTCCCAAAAGCTATGCCAGAGGAGTCCGCCAGATGATATTAGAATAAAAAATATATAAAATATATTTCGTATGATAACAGATTTTTTGTTTTGGCCGCTTCCTGCATAGGCAGAGCTTTAGCGAACGCTAACGTCTGCGTCTAGCGTCTTCCTAGAGCCAACTGACACTAGCACACTCTAGCGCAAAACTAGAATTAGACAGAGGCAAATAGTTCTGCTGTATGCCGTTAGACTGCGCGCGCTGCCCATTTGCAGCTGACAACTGACAGTCACTTTACACAGAAACTCGCATTTCAGACGACAATGGGCCATTGTCAATTTACTGCCATTGCTTTCACAGACCGTGTTACATAATTCAATATTCTGTATTAACACAGTAGTGTCTGTAAAGCGTTGTTTTTCGCGGAAGCTACAGTTCGCGTAGTTAAAAATGGACCGTTGGTTAAAAAGTGGTTCGTTAAAACGAGAAAGGCCTACAGATGAAGAGGAAGATAATGCATTTGATGTTCAAGCAAGTAAGTCAGTGACTCTCGAACCGAAGTTGGCAGTGTCCATTGAACCTAAATTGTTGGCGTCCCTTGAACCTAACCCTTCCAAGATCCGTGTTAAGCTTACTGGAAAAATTAGAAAACATAACTCTGATTACTTGGAGCAATTAAACAGAGAACCGACTCGTGGAGATAACATCTTGGACCTACTGATAACAAACAGACCCGAACTTTTCGACTCTGTATGCACAGAACAGGGAATCAGCGATCATAAGGCCATTGCAGCATCCATGAATATGGAAGTTAGTAGGAATATAAAAAAAAGGGGGAAGGTTTATCTGTTTAGCAAGAGTAATAGAAGGCAGATTTCAGACTACCTGACAGATCAAAACGAAAAATTCTGTTCCGCCACTGACAATGTTGAGTGTTTATGGAAAAAGTTCAAGGCAATCGTAAAATGCGTTTTAGACAGGTACGTGCCGAGTAAAACTGTGAGGGACGGGAAAAACCCACCGTGGTACAACAACAAAGTTAGGAAACTACTGCGAAAGCAGAGAGAGCTTCACTCTTAAGTTTAAACGCAGCCAAAACCTCTCAGACAAACAGAAGCTAAACGATGTCAAAGTTAGCGTAAGGAGGGCTATGCGTGAAGCGTTCAGTGAATTCGAAAGTAAAATTCTATGTACCGACTTGACAGAAAATCCTAGGAAGTTCTGGTCTTACGTTAAATCAGTAAGTGGCTCGAAACAGCATATCCAGACACTCCGGGATGATGATGGCATTAAAACAGAGGATGACACGCGTAAAGCTGAAATACTAAACACCTTTTTCCAAAGCTGTTTCACAGAGGAAGACCGCACTGCAGTTCCTTCTCTAAATCCTCGCACAAACGAAAAAATGGCTGACATCGAAATAAGTGTCCAAGGAATAGAAAAGCAACTGGAATCACTCAACAGAGGAAAGTCCACTGGACCTGACGGGATACCAATTCGATTCTACACGGAGTACGCGAAAGAACTTGCCCCCCTTCTAACAGCCGTGTACCGCAAGTCTCTAGAGGAACGGAAGGTTCCAAATGATTGGAAAAGAGCACAGGTAGTCCCAGCCTTCAAGAAGGGTCGTCGAGCAGATGCGCAAAACTATAGACCTATATCTCTGACGTCGATCTGTTGTAGAATTTTAGAACATGTTTTTTGCTCGAGTATCATGTCGTTTTTGGAAACCCAGAATCTACTATGTAGGAATCAACATGGATTCCGGAAACAGCGATCGTGTGAGACCCAACTCGCTTTATTTGTTCATGAGACCCAGAAAATATTAGATACAGGCTCCCAGGTAGATGCTATTTTTCTTGACTTCCGGAAGGCGTTCGATATAATTCCGCACTGTCGCCTGATAAACAAAGTAAGAGCCTACGGAATATCAGACCAGCTGTGTGGCTGGATTGAAGAGTTTTTAGCAAACAGAACACAGCATGTTGTTATCAATGGAGAGACGTCTACAGACGTTAAAGTAACCTCTGGCGTGCCACAGGGGAGTGTTATGGGACCATTGCTTTTCACAATATATGTAAATGACCTAGTAGATAGTGTCGGAAGTCCCATGCGGCTTTTCGCGGATGATGCTGTAGTATACAGAGAAGTTGCAGCATTAGAAAATTGTAGCGAAATGCAGGAAGATCTGCAGCGGATAGGCACTTGGTGCAGGGAGTGGCAACTGACCCTTAACATAGACAAATGTAATGTATTGCGAATACATAGAAAGAAGGATCCTTTATTGTATGATTATATGATAGCGGAACAAACATTAGTAGCAGTTACTTCTGTAAAATATCTGGGAGTATGCGTGCGGAATGATTTGAAGTGGAATGATCATATAAAATTAATTGTTGGTAAGGCGGGTACCAGGTTGAGATTCATTGGGAGAGTCCGTAGAAAATGTAGTCCATCAACAAGGGAGGTGGCTTACAAAACACTCGTTCGACCTATACTTGCTCATCAGTGTGGGATCCGTACCAGATCGGGTTGACGGAGGAGATAGAGAAGATCCAAAGAAGAGCGGCGCGTTTCGTCACTGGGTTATTTGGTAAGCGTGATAGCGTTACGGAGATGTTTAACGAACTCAAGTGGCAGACTCTGCAAGAGAGGGGCTCTGCATCGCGGTGTAGCTTGCTCGCCAGGTTTCGAGAGGGTGCGTTTCTGGATGAGGTATCGAATATATTGCTTCCTCCTACTTATACCTCCCGAGGAGATCACGAATGTAAAATTAGAGAGATTAGAGCGCGCACGGAGGCTTTCAGACAGTCGTTCTTCCCGCGAACCATACGCGATTGGAACAGGAAAGGGAGGTAATGACAGTGGCACGTAAAGTGCCCTCCGCCACACACCGTTGGGTGGCTTGCGGAGTATAAATGTAGATGTAAATGTAGATGTAGATGAAATCGGTTTTACTTTCACTGGACCTGAGCAACAGCCTAAACCTCAATGTGTAATTTGCTATGAAAGCCTTTCGAATGAATGTATGAAACCAGCAAAATTCCGGCGCCATCTTGAAACAAAGCAACCAGAGTACAAAAGTAAGTCTTTAGATTTTTCAAAAATTAATTAGGAAAGTTGAAAACAACTCGTAAAACAATCACCAAACACTGTGGTGCAAATTTAAATGAAAATGCAACCCTTGAGTCTTACGAGGTGGCTCAGCTTGTTGCTAAATGTGGGAAAAACCACACAATTGCTGAAGAACTTATACTGCCATCAGCAATAATACTCTGCAAGAGAATGTTAGATGATGCAGCTGCTAAGGTAATAGGAACTGTCCCGCTCTCAAATAATACTGTTCAAAGACGAATTGCTGATATGGCAGTTAACATCGAACAAACATTGCTGGCTAGACTCTGCATGAGTGACATGTACGCTCTACAATTGGATGAAAGCACAGACTTATCAAAAACAGCTTTAATGCTGGTTTTCGCACGATTCTTATGGGAGGACCAAGTGTTCGAAGATTTTCGTTTTTCATGCGAACTACTGTATACAACAGCTGACGATATTTTTACTGCATTAAATAATTATCTCAATGCACGCGATGTCACCTGGAAAAAAATGTATAGGCTTGTCGACGGATGGAGCAAAGTCAATGGCTGGCAGAAAAACAGGACTTCTAGCTCGTATCAAAGCAGTAGTCCCTGAGGTGAAATGGACTCACTGTTGTATCCATCGTGAAGCCTTAGTAGCCAAAAGATTGCCTGAACCTTTGCAAAATCATCAACTACATTAAAACTCGACATCTGCAATCCAGATTACTTTCTTTGTTGTGTAAAGAGATCGTCAGTGAGCATGAGCAACTTCTTATTCATACGGAAGTAAGATGGCTTTCTCGAGGTAGGATCTTGTCAAGATTTTTTGAACTTAGAGACGAGGTTCGTGTCCTCCTTCTTGACACAAAGTACGCGGATTTTCTCACTAACTTCTCTCGGCTTTGCTCCGTTGCGTACTTAGCTGATGTGCTTGAACACTTGAATGTGTTAAACTTGAGTTTACAAGGAAAAATGTAAACAAGTTCAAAGCTGAGGATGAGATTAGTGCTATGGTCAAAAAGTGTCAGATCTGAGCGTCAAGGATAGAAAACGAGTCACTAACCAACTTTTCTACTTTAAAATAATTCTTGGAGTCATCTGAGGAGAGTTTGCCTGACAAGATCAATGTAGCCGAGCATCTACGTAGCCTAGCCATCACTTTTAGAGAGTATTTCCCTGAACCTGACCCTGACGACAGATGGATTCGAAATCCCTTCAGCTGCGAAGAAATAGACAAAATCCAAGGCCTCGCTGAAGTAGAGCAAGATCAACCTGTGGATCTGTCCAACTGTGGTTCGATGATAAACATTTTCATCGGTGATAAAATTACAGACTTCTGGGCATCAGCACGCAAGGACTACAAGAAACTTGGAGATAAGGCAATGAAAAAGATCCTTCCATTTGCAACCACATATCGGTGTGAGCAAGCATTTTCTTCCATTTGTTTCATGAAAAACAAATATAGGAATCGACTCGACATACCGTCGGATTTCAGAGTGAAAGTTTCAAGTTTGGAAACATATTTCAGATATAATGGACTCAAAGGTCAGATTGAACTCATCTCATTAAAAATGTGTGAAATCTTATGGGAGTTAACTGCTAAGGTCATCAGTCCCTAAGCTTACACACTACTTAACCTAAATTATCCTAAGGACAAACACACACACCCATGCCCGAGGGAGGATTCGAACCTCCGTCGTCATCTCATTAAGAACTGAAAATTAAAACTAACTGTATACTGATGGAGTACTCTGTTGTAACTGTATTTTTTCAAATAAATAATACTTTGTATGAAATTAGTGTTTTCTTATTTTTCACACATTGTCTACTCATTGCAATATCAAGTGTAGTACACTTCAAAGATCAATACACTCAGTTTTAATTTTTTCCCGTCATTTTCAGTTCATACTCAATTTTTATTTTTTTAAGGAGTTTATTATTCTAAACACCCAGATTTGAAGACAAAGATTCTGAGCAAGAATCAAAAATTTAACAATAACAATGATGGCTAAATTGAAAATGTTTGAGGCTCAATATTTTTTCAATAATGAATATGTCAATGTTTTTTATAAGTACCAAAAATAGAAAACGTATCAAAAGACTTTTAATTTGGCTTTTTTAGGTACTTGACACTGTGATATGACAAGGTACCAATCATGCTCGATGATGGGACCCTCGAGAAAATTTTGTTGGGAACCCCTGGTCTACACTGCACAAGACGATTAAAGAGTCACTGCTTTGAAATCCCGTAATTGTCTCCCGGTAATTGTAAAAGTTTGAAATTTGCCTCAAAGACGTCTGCAACCTTCCTCTGTAATGGGGCAAAGGCGTGGTGCCATGCGACTTCACTCTCGGTCTCGGCGACGCTCCAAACAGCGAGACGTCAACACATACGAAAAAAAGGCCACCACAGTTCTGCCTAAATGCCAATGTGGACGTGTCACACGATGGAAAGTTCGTCACACCCCCTTATCCACATCACACCACTTCTCTTGCCCGCTATGCGATGGAGGTCAGAACCGCGCTGAAACCTCGCTGTTTTCTTATATGTGGCTGAAGAAAACGTTTAAGGCACGCCACTTCTCAGAATCGACATGAAAAGGCATCGGAAAGTCGTATAAACGTCGTCAAAGATACCACCCCTTCCCTTCGGGCTTTCATTCAAACATATTTCGCGGTAGAAAACGCCAGTTCGCAGTGCGACATGCAAGAGAACCATTGACACTACTAACCCCCCAACCCCCCCCCCTCCACCCCCTCCAGACGATACAATTCTTCTCAAAGAACATCGTGGGGATGCAAACTAACTGAATATGACTCACCTCTTTGGAGTGTAGCGTGACCACAAGATTTGCTTTGGTACACAGAGTCGAACCTCTATTGACCAAAAGAACTGGAAGAAATCTGGACATAGTCCAAAACAGAAAATGGCCTTTATGCTTTGTCATCCCTCCTTTCTTGCACCCTATTGTGGCGTGTGCATGGAGGATGGGGAGGGCTGTGTGGTTGGGGAGGGGGGAAGGAGTCCAACATTGAAATGCACTTGTTGAATAAAACGGCAACAGGTCCCTCTAACCCCCGACCCACTCAGTTTGGCAACACCATAACACCCTCGGTGCCATCTGCCTATCTTTATTGAGCACTTTAAAAATGTACCTGTACGAAGATAACCTATGATGGAGTCCTAGGCGCTTCAGTCCGGAACAGCGCTGCTGCTACAGTCGCAGGCTCGAATCATGCCTCGGGCATGGCGGTGTGGGGAATGCCCTTAGGTTAGTTAGGTTTACGTAGTTCTAAGTCTATGGGACTGATGACCTCAGATGTTAAGTCCCATAGTGCTTAGTGTCATTTGAACCATTTTTTTTTTTTTTAGTCCTAGGTGCTTGTATAGACAGGCAACTCCTTAACATCTCCCTGATTCCACTAGCTCACTAGCAGGGGCTAGAACAGAAGCGTAGCCTTCCTACAGGTGCGCAGGTCTCTATAACGCGTTGTCTCTGTACAGGTACATTGTCAAAGTGCGCAACGAAGCAGTGTGGTTAAAACGCATGTGCCAATATCGCATCCCCCCCCCCCCCCCCCCCCTACCACGATCACCGCACAGGAGAACACGAAGTAGGAGCACTGATAAGCATAAGCACTCTTTTCTGCTTCGGATCATGTTCAGTTTTCGTCGGATGGTTTTGAACGTTCCGCAGCGGTTCCAACCTGTACACGAGAGCTAATACTGGCCGGCCTGAGTGGCCGAGCGGTTCTAGGCGCTACAGTCTGGAGCCGCGCGACCGCTACGGTCGCAGGTTCGAATCCTGCCTGGGGCATGGATGTGTGTGATGTCCTTAGGTTAGTTAGGTTTAAGTAGTTCTAAGTTCTAGGGGACTGATAACCTCAGGTGTTAAGTCCCATAGTGCTCAAAGCCAAGCCAGCCAATACTGGGGTCGCGCTGCGCTCCAAACGGGTGCGATCACGTTCCATGTGGATGTAGCCACACAATGTCCTTAGAGAATAGCTGGAACTCCCGGGGACGTCAGCACTGTCAAAGGTTGTGAAGAACGTCTTCCTACTGCTCATCGCATCATGAGGTGGCATAAAGTGCGTCAGTCAAACCATCCCTTCCCTTGGAGGCGTTCATTTTCACACATTTCGCTGTCGAAAACGACGTTTTGCAGTGCTTTGTGTAACAGAACAAAGTTCTTGAAAACCTTTGACACTGCTGACGCCCCCTCTCTTGTGTTATAATAAAATAATAATAACACTACATAAATGAATGGAAAAAAACTGTGAGTTAACGAGCATTGCGCTCTCATTTAAGTATATGACTGAAGGAGTCAGCCTTCAGGATTTGTGAAACGAACCCTGTCGTCCAGGACCGGATGCCACAAAGGGCACAGATTCACCACGAGATGGGGAAACTCACAGGCGTCTATTGTCTATTGAGGCCTAAGCGCTGTAGTGTGCGAGTGAGATAGTTGAGAACCTACATCACAGGGAAACCCAGTAGAGGGCTTTTGTGGCCAATGAGACGTAGCAGCGTTAAATATGGCGGATCTAAGATCGGCCATAAAGGGAAACATTTATGAAAGTTCTGTAGTAGTGCAGGGAATCAAGCCACAGTAATTTTAATCTACCATCCTCCATAAATTTTCATGGTGATCCCAATAAAACTTGAATATTGATCATATCTATAATAGCTCAGGATTTACTGTTAAAGTGAAGCCGGCCGCTGTGACCGAGAGGTTCTTTTCGGCTGCTTGCTGAGTAAAGGAATCAACGATCAACTTGAACGGAGGTCTTGTGAAGCCCGCCCAGACCAAACGCAACGAAGCATATCGGGAAAAAAAGCGGTTCTAGGCGCTTCAATCCGGAACCGCGCTGCTGCTACGGTCGCAGGTTCGAATCCTGCCTCGGGCATGGATGTGTGTGTTGTCCTTAGGTTAGTTAGGTTTAAGTAGTTCTAAGCCTAGGGGACTGTCAAATGGATATGTGCTCGAGTGTAACAGTAACTCTAAATACGGCCACTTTCGCTATTAGTTTGCTTTCTGAATAAACATTATTCTAACCAAATCGCAACTGTGTGTCCTACATCATTTATGGGTCTTTAATTTAGTTCCAGATATTGTTATTACTGTTGTTATATGTTATGTTAACTTTATATTTCGCAAACTTGTCATCAGCCAGACAATTTAACCAAAGGGCCACAAGTGTCTAATTTATGGTGTGTAATGCGACACGGGCGGTTCAACGGCTAGGCGAGTTTGAGCCAAGACATTTCGACGAAGAGCAACAGCATGTAAGCCCGAACGTCTATAGGGTGTTGGCTCGCATGACAAACCCTACTCACTGGCGGGGCCCCGAAGTCCTGGCACTCAGATCGCCATTTGTGTTTTAATAATAATATGATAATAATAATGATAATACATATATGAATGAAAAGAAACTGCATTATTATAAATGTTGTGCTTGTACGATTTTTGGCTAATCGGACTTCCTCTCTTACATTTTAATTGTAGATGCAGGCAGCAGACTTCAAGTACATCAGTGCACGTCAAAAATAAGAAAATCCTCCTTACTTGGTTCTACTTCACTTCAATAAAAAATATTTAATACTGTTATGAAAACCTCTCTTATTTCGAACCATGTTGTTGTGGTCTTCAGTCCAGAGACTGGTTTGATGCAGCTCTCCGTGCTACTCTATCCTGTGCAAGCTTCTTGATCTCCCAGTGCGCATACTGCAACCTACATCCTTCTGAATCTGCCTCTACGATTTTTGCCCCTCCACGCTGCTCTCCAATACTAAATTGGTGATCCCTTGATGCCTCAGAATATGCCCTACCAACCGATCCCATATTCTAGTCAAGTTTTCTCCAGTTCTGTTCAATACTTCCTCATTGGTTATGTGATCTACCCATCTAATCTCCAGCATTCTTCTGTAGCACCACGTTTCGAAAGTTTCTATTTTCTTCTTGCCTAAACTATTTTTCGTCACTTTTCACTTCCATACATGCCTACACTCCAAAAAAATACTTTCAGAAACGACTTCCTGACACTTAAATCTTTACTCGATATTAAGAAATTTCTCTCCTTCAGAAACGCTTTTCTTGCCATTGCCAGTCTACATTTTATATCCTCTACTCCGACCATCATCAGTTATTTTGCTCCCCAAATAGCAAAACTCATTTACTACTTTAAGCGTCTCATTTTCTAATCTAATTCCCGCAGCATCGCCCAATTTAATTCGACTACATTCCATTATCCTCGTTTTGTTTTTGTTGATGTTCATCTTATATCCTCTTTTCAAGACACTGTCCAATCCGTTCTGCTGCTCTTCCAGGTCCTTTGCTGTCTCTGACAGAATTACAATGTCATCGGCGAATCTCAAAGTATTATTTCTTCTCCATGGATTTTAATTCCTACTCCGAATTTTTCTTTTGTTTCCTTTACTGCTTGCTCAATATACAGATTGAATAACATCGGGGATAGGCTACAACCCTGTCTCACTCCCTTCCCAACCACTGCTTCCCTTTCATGCCCCTCGACTCTTATAACTGCCATCTAGTTTCTGTACAAATTGTAAATAGCCTTTCGCTCCCTGTATTTTACCCCTGACACCTTCAGAATTTGAAAGAGAGTATTCCAGTCAACATTGTCAAAAGCTTTCTCTAAGTCTACAAATGCTAGGAACGTAGATTTGCCTTTCCTTAATCTATTTTCTAAGATAAGTCGTAGGGTCAGTATCGCCTCACGTGTTCCAACATTTCTAAGGAATCCAAACTGATCTTCCCCGAGGTCAGCTTCTACCAGTTTGCCATTCGTCTGTAAAGAAGTCGTGTTAGTATTTTGCAGCCGTGGCTTATTGAACTGACAGTTCGGCAATTTTCACATCTGTCAACATCTGCTTTCTTTGAGATTGGAATTATTATATTCTTCTTGAAGTCTGGGGGTATTTTGACTGCCTCATACGTCTTGCTCACTAGATGGTAGAGTTTTGTTAGGCCTGGCTCTCACAAGGCTATCAGTAGTTCTAATGGAATGTTGTCTACTCCCGAGGTCTTGTTTCGACTTTGGTCTTTCAGTGCTCTGTCAAACTCTTAACGCAGTATCATATCTCCTATTTCATCTTCATCTACATTCTCTTCCATTTCCATAATAATGTCCTCAAGAACATTGCCCTTGTATAGACCCTCTATATACTCCTTCCACCTTTCTGCTTTCCCTTCTTTGCTTAGAACTGGGTTTCCCTCTGAGTCCTTGATATTCATGCAATTGGTTCTCTTTTCTCCATAGGTCTCTTTAATTTTCCTGTAGGCAGTATCTGTCTTACCCCTAGTGATATGTGCCTCTAGATCTTTACATTTGTCCTCTAGCCATCCCTGCTTAGACATTTTGCACTTGCTGTCGATCTCATTTTTGAGACGTTTGTATTCCTTTTTGCCTGCTTCATTTAGTGCATTTTTGTGTATTCTTCTTGCATCAATTAAATTCAATATCTCTTCTATTAGCCCTCGTCTTTTTAACTACTTGATCCTCTGCTGCCTTCACAATTTCATCTCTCAAGGCTACCTATTCTTCCTCTACTGTATTTCTTTCCCCTATTCTTGTCAATCGTTCCTTAATGCATACTGGCGTAATACCCGGCGTGATGGTATGAGGTGTCATTGGTTACACGTCTCGGTCACCTCTTGTTCGCATTGACGGCACTTTGAACAGTGGACGTTACATTTCAGATGTGTTACGACCCGTGGCTCTACTCTTCATTCGATCCCTGCGAAACCCTACATTTCAGCAGGATAATCCACGACATCTCTCACCAATTGAAAACGTCTGGTCAATGGTGGCCGAGCAACTGGCCCGTCACAAACGCCAGTCACTACTTTTGATGAACTGTGGTATCGTGTTGAAGCTCCATGGGCAGCTGTACCTGTACACCATCCAAGCTCTGTTTGATTCAATGCCCAGGCGTATCAAGGCCGTTATTACGGCAAGAGGTGGTTGTTCTGGGTACCGATTTCTCAGGATCTATGCACCCAAATTGCGTGAAAATGTAATCACATGTCAGTTCTAGTATAATATATTTGTCCAATGAATACCCGTTTATCATCTGCATTTCTTCTTGGTGTAGCAATTTTAATGGCCGGTAGTGTATTAATATTGGCCACAGGATCATTAATATACAACATGTACAGCATGGATCCCAACACACTTCCATGAGGGACACCCGAAGTAACTCCCCCATCTGTCGATGACCCTCTATCCCAGATTACTTGCTACGCCCTCCGCGGAAAAATCCTCAACCGAGCCACAAATATCGCTTAATACGATCGTACTCTTAGTAATATCGTAGATTTGATACTGAATCTTTTTGGAATACGGGGAGTGCTGCCTCTACCTGACTGCCTTGGTCCACGGCTTTCAGTGCATCATGAGAGAAAAGGTGCTAGTTGGGTTACGCATAATCAGTGTTCAAGACAACTCATTATGTTTGAGCTAAAAAATCTTCCAAAATTCTTCAACAAGGCGATGGCAACGATATTGGATGGTAGTTTTGTGGATAACATGTAGATCTTTGATCTCTTCCAACTACTAGGCACTGTTTTATGTTCGAGTGATAGAATGGCTAATCTAGCTACAAATTCGGTATAGAATCTGATAGATATTCCATCAGGCCCTGGAGCTTTGTCAATTTTAAAGATTATGGACCCTTCTTAACGCCACTGACACTACTATCTATGTCACTCAGGTTTTCGGTGCTATGAGAATTAATCTGGGACTAGCGCGTTTTCCTTGTAAAGCAACATTTGGAAGAAGAACATCTGAAGACGTTAAGGAAAAGTCATTCACCCGTAAAAGAAGTAGCTTACAAAACTTCATTTGACCGATCTTGAGTATTGCTCGTTAGTTAGGGACCCTTACCAGGTATCAGTAATAGAGGAAACAGAGACTATCGAAGAACAACACGGATTTGTTTAGTAAATACGAAAACTAATGAAAATGAGTGGCAGATATTATAATTGAGGCATAGTGCAGTGCTGAGATGATCTATCTTCCCGTATGAGAAACAAAAGTCGTTCGAGGGCTCTAGGATTTTCATCCGTGCTTCAAAATATCAGAGTAATTCAAATGGTAATACGATCTGCTTAAGGGAATAATTACAACCTTTTATCAGTTTCATTCATATTTACAAGTGCTACAAGCACGTACTTATTTGTTTATATTTTGTGGAAAAACTGTGTACTATACTTAAATGTAATCATTAGGTAGCACTTTGTTTTTTGACAAATGGAGGACAAAGTCATACTAAATTTCGGCTGGATCCAATGGCACTTTGTTTTATTTTAAAAGTATTTCAACAAAGTCATGCAGCATTACGCTATTACCTTCAGTTATGCATTTTCATTGTTGATATTTGCGGTTGACATGCACATTGTACTAGACAAGAGACCTTTCGCTGAAACATCCGTTTTCGTCAATATGTGTTTCTATTAATCCATTTCCCTCCTGAAGAAGACAATATTTGTCGAAACCATGGTAGGAGGTTAACGGAACCGTTGCTGAAGCATGGCCATGTTAATTTTTTTTAGAAGCTCTAACTTCGTAAATTCCAAGAGCAGTTCTCGGGGGCAAATTCGCTCTTTACAATTGAAAGCAATTATGGTTCTTATTCTTACTCAGCTAATTACGGTATCTCAGAACCCACTTTGCTTTAACTCATCTTACTTAAGAAACTTTCCTGTAGTTGAGGCACCGAATGTTTGGTATAGCCTCTTTGCCCGAAAACACGTTTGTTCCTACGCTGCATACATTGAGTACGTATGCAGCATTGTTGTACAAGTTGATGTAAGTTTGAGTTTGCTGCAGTTTCCTAGAAGTGTAATAATGGAGGAGGAAAAGTTAGATGAGTCAAGCGTTTTTTCATCATCGGAGGATTATTCGTTGGACAGTCCTTTGGAACCATCTCCGAAACATTTAAATTTAGATGAACTATTTGGCTTTAGCGCGGCTCGTAAAAAACTCGAAGAAAAGAAACGACTGGCTCCTGAAGAACCAAAGTTTTTCCCGCACAGAGCTTTCATAAACAACGTCGACATTTTCAATGCGAAATATATTAGCGCGGTAGGCACCACTTCAAAATACTTTTTATACCTTTAGTATTTCGTTAACAAAGCAGTTCGGTGTAGAACACTTACGGTTACAGCGGAAGAAACGAATTTTATGTTTAATGCACGGTATTATTTTACTTACATGATGTACTTTAAATGAGACTGCAGATATATTCTATAGGTGTATATTCATCTCTATAATTAATTATAAATAGGCCAGTAGTTTTATGTATGAGGGATTATTATGACTGCAGCAGAATCCAGTCATGACGTGCAATTAATTTCTCAAATGGACCATGACAGAAATGCTGGAGTTCTAATTGCGCATTAAGATAGTTATCGTATGCTATCAAAATTTTAATTTTAGGCTAAGTAGGCTATATATAACAATTATTTGTACTGGTAGCCTTAACAATTGAACGCTTTACTGCGGTAGATCAGAATTACTGGTACGTCAATGTGATTATACAAAAATCCCAAGTTTGGTCAGAAAACTTCTTGATTTGATCATGGTCCTGTTGCAGATTTATGCCTTGCTAGGCTCCCGAGGGTTACGAAAGACAATGCAACTTGGTTTTTGGCTTTCACGCTAGACATTGCCACAGGTGCAAGCGCTGGTAACAAAAGGCGCTGATACAAATAATGACGCCAAACAGGGATCAAATGTCACACTTGTTACCTTTAATACAAACTTCAAGAAGAGAAATATTTGTTTGTGTACAGTGGTGAAGCACAAGGTGAATACTTGCAGATGCAGAAATTATTTGTACTGGTAGCCTTAACAATTGAACGTTTTACTGCGGTAGATCAGAATTAATGGTTACGTCAATGTGATCTACAAAAATCCCAAGTTTGGTCAGAAAACTGCTGAATTTGACCATGGTCCTATTGCAGATTTATGCTTTGCTAGGCTCCCGAGGGTTACGAAAGACAATGCAACTTGGATTTTGGCTTTCACGCTAGATACTGCCACAGGTACAAGCGCTGGTAACAAAGGCGCCAGTACAAATAATGACACCAAACAGGGATCAAGTGTCACACTTGTTACCCTTAATACAAACTTCAAGAAGAGAAATATTTGTTTGTGTACAGCGGTCAAGGACAAGGTGAATACTTGCAGATGCAGGAGCATTGTGAAAGGAGCACAATGATACCAGAATTCTTAAGACAAGTGCAGGACTCAAGTTGACTGAATACAGAAGCGTCAGACTTGACTAAAGATAATTTGATACTGATAGTGGAAAGGGCTGCCAACAACCTTTGTAGGTACTGAGTTTATGACACTGTACTGGTAGGTGGGTGGTTTGTACAGGAGTGCTATTCAGACTCTTACTCCTAAAGTTCACTTCTTACATGTATTCAAACATCACAATTACCTCTGTTTTTACATAGTTACAATGCAAATTAATGTGAGTACTAAGAGGGTGTTAATGACTGCTATTGAAGCACATACTTTAATGGTGCCAGTTAATGGTATCTGTAGGTTAGGATTCAAAAGACATGATCTGCACCTGAGTAAGATGGGGAAGAGGCAGTTGAATTAACTAATAAGTGATGGTATACTGCGTAATATTTCTGTGACAATTTGTAGAAGATCTAAAGTTTTTAAGGGGCATGTGTACCACAAGAGGTTAATGAGACATGCAGATTTGAACCTTCATTGAGTTAATTTTCTAAAAACATGAAGAGAATCAGAGGTCAAGTTGATAAACCTTGAGTAGAGCTTGTCTCTGACATTGTATGAATCTTGGGGCATCATTTATGTTGGTACAGTCATCTGTAGAATGGGATCTGCAAGAACTTTACAGATGGGAGACGAGAATGGGGGCAGTGAGAATAGCTGTTTATGCCAAGTATAATGTTTCATGCAAAAGTATTTATAGATCAATAAGTAGTGGACAAATAACTGAACACTGGAGTGGAGTTTGAAGTCTAAAAAACATTTCTATTTATAGTCTTCTATAGATCTCCAGTTTAGACTACAGGATTTTTTTGTCCAGCATTGACGCTGAGCTAAACTCAGCCCATAAGAAAAGCACCAGTCTAATTTTACCTACAGTTTTCAATATTAATTTTAATTATTTCCATAGGGGAAAATAAAGTTATTAAATTTACTGACCCTCATAATCTGATGCAGTGTTCACAACAGATAGAGTTCAGGGAAACACTAGCACAATTGTAAGTAATTTCTTCATAGACTCTTGTCTAACACATGGTCACCCCATGAAAACAAAAAAATGTAGTAGTATGGTCTGTCAGATAATAGTGCTCAAAAATTATAACGAAAGACTGTATTAATTCTTAGAAAGCTCCCAAGGCAGTAAGCTAAAGACTTAAGTCATATGAATCCAGTTACAAAGCCGGTATTTAAAGCTTAATCTCTAATGGGCCATTTGACAAGGAATCTAAAAGAGAGACAGACTAAATGACAAATATGATGAATTCCTAAAGGCTTTCATCACTTTTGTTGACAGTTTTTTCTCCCTAAAAGTTGCAACCTACCTGTCAGGAAAGCTAATGGCATTAGAATGTCATGTATAAACAAGTGTGAGCTGTATCAATCAGTCGTAGAAAATTTTATTGCAGACTACTGCAAAGTGCTGAAAAATGTCTTCAGAAACTCTAAAGCAATCCAAAAACTACAGACTTGTCGGAGTGTTAGGAAAAAGCATTAAGTTACTGCTTGCATCTACTAAGTAAACCAATTATTTACTTTAAATGCATTTCTCCAAAACATAATTCAGTAAAACAACAGAGACTGAAGGTATTCAAAATAAGCAAGCACCGTTGTTTGTTAGGTCAACAGGGTGAGAGATACTTCTAATTGTAACACATGGTGTACTAAGCCTTATGTGTTGACTACATTTTAACTTGTTATCCATTGCTCAGCACAGAATTTTACACATATGTTTGATTTAGTATTTGGCCATTAATAAGAATGTCTGGTATTAACAGATTATGTTTGCTTTTAAGAAATTGCATCCCCAAATCATTGTGGGTTAATGCTGAAACTTTTTATTGTGAACCAGGTCTGATTTCTGTTATGAAGATTATCTGTGCAAGAAGGCTGTCACTAATGCAACAGCATTTTAGTTTATGAAGTACAATTTCATGAGTCACGCAATCAAATGTTTTGTGTTCACAGAATACACAAACAGGATAATTTCCAGTATTAAGCTCTACCAGGTCTTCATTTGCAAGATCATTATGGGGAGATTTGTTTACAATAACAAAAGTGATTGGCAATTAACAATTTGTGCACAGAAAAAAGGCATCATTGTTTTATCATATCCACTTTCTTATACTTTTAAATACTTGAAAGACGTGATCTAGCTCTGTAATTATAGATGATTTGCATCCTTACTGTTTTATAGATGGATGTTACTATGCATATGTAAATCTTCCTGGAAATACCCCCTGAGTTGTTGACTGATGACAATGATGGTATAAGATAAGTCGTATCAATTTAGTGGAATATTTTAATATTCTGCTAGAAATGGCAAAAATAACTAGCAGAATTGCCACTGGTAATATCACACTCTCCTTAGGGCTTAATAATTTAATTGGACAGATAAAAGATCTGCTCACCAAGCGGCGGCAGAAGTCACATATAAAAGAGAGTTATAATTAGGCAAGCTTTTGGAACCAGTGGCTCCTTCTTCAGGCAGAAAGGTTGAAGGGGAAGGAAGAGGGGTGAAGGAAAAGGACTGGAGAGGTCTAGAGAAAGTGGTAGATTTTGGGAAAGACACCCAAAACTTCAGGTTAGGGGAGACTTACTGCACGGGATATGAAGGAAAGTCCCGTGTGGTAAGTCTCCCCTCACCTGCGGTTTTGGGTGACTTTCCCAAAATCTCCAGTCCATTTCCTTCACACCCCTTCAACCCTTCTGCTTGAAGAAGAAGCCACTGGTTCCAAAAGTTTACCTAATTAAAACCCTACTTTATGTGTGTGTCCTGCTGCCACTTGGTGAATAGATATTTTATCTATACAATCAGATTATTTTGTCAAAAATTGATTGTTTGCATTGTTATATCTCCTTATGGTTTGTATTTTTTAAACTCTGTTGTTAATCTATACACTGTTTGCTGCAATAAATCAATTCATATGTAAAACTTCCTGGCAGATTAAAACTGTGTGCCCGACCGAGACTTGAACTCGAAGTGCAAGAGCACTTGCCCGCGAAAGGCAACGGTCCCGAGTTCGAGTCTCGGTTGGGCACACAGTTTTAATCTGCCAGGAAGTTTCAGCACACACTCCGCTGCAGAGTGAAAATCTCATTCTGGAATTCATATGTATTTTATTGTTTATTAGAGAGTGCTGTGTTTGCTGTCACTGTGTTGGAGTAAGCTCTGAGTTTGGTGGCAAATAATTTTGATATGATTTTCTGGGAACTCTATGTCATTCCAATTTGTGTTTGTTTCTTGTTCAACTGTCCATATTATTTTTCTTTGTTTTTGTAGTATTTCATTTTTGTGCTTAGTACATGTGTTTTATTTTGTTTGAGAAGAGACTGGAGGATTTTACAGCACTTCTTGTAATGATGTTTCAATGCTTGACTCAAGCCTGTCACAGAATGAGGTAGAGTGCTCTGTACCCACTATGAGACACTTTAATCATAAGAGTCATCCATTCTTTTCCTTCCTTCTATTCAGTTTTAGTGTCATAACAACCTTGGGCCTAAAAACAAATTATCAATATCTGTTGCACTGTGTCCTTCAGTCCTTGTTGGGAACTTTAACATGGCAAATAATCCTAAGCCATCTGGGTGTCCTCAATCAGGATTGTCTGACAGAAAATCTGTTAAGTATGCATAATCTTATTAAACCTGTATCTAGCTGCTTAAAGAAGCCTAGGATATGTTCTGTATACTCTCAGAATCTGCTCACCAAGCGGCGGCAGAAGTCACATATAAAAGAGAGTTATAATTAGGCAAGCTTTTGGAACCAGTGGCTCCTTCTTCAGGCAGAAAGGTTGAAGGGGAAGGAAGAGGGGTGAAGGAAAAGGACTGGAGAGGTCTAGAGAAAGTGGTAGATTTTGGGAAAGACACCCAAAACTTCAGGTTAGGGGAGACTTACTGCACGGGATATGAAGGAAAGTCCCGTGTGGTAAGTCTCCCCTCACCTGCGGTTTTGGGTGACTTTCCCAAAATCTCCAGTCCATTTCCTTCACACCCCTTCAACCCTTCTGCTTGAAGAAGAAGCCACTGGTTCCAAAAGTTTACCTAATTAAAACCCTACTTTATGTGTGTGTCCTGCTGCCACTTGGTGAATAGATATTTTATCTATACAATCAGATTATTTTGTCAAAAATTGATTGTTTGCATTGTTATATCTCCTTATGGTTTGTATTTTTTAAACTCTGTTGTTAATCTATACACTGTTTGCTGCAATAAATCAATTCATATGTAAAACTTCCTGGCAGATTAAAACTGTGTGCCTGACCGAGACTTGAACTCGAAGTGCAAGAGCACTTGCCCGCGAAAGGCAACGGTCCCGAGTTCGAGTCTCGGTTGGGCACACAGTTTTAATCTGCCAAGAAGTTTCAGCACACACTCCGCTGCAGAGTGAAAATCTCATTCTGGAATTCATATGTATTTTATTGTTTATTAGAGAGTGCTGTGTTTGCTGTCACTGTGTTGGAGTAAGCTCTGAGTTTGGTGGCAAATAATTTTGATATGATTTTCTGGGAACTCTATGTCATTCCAATTTGTGTTTGTTTCTTGTTCAACTGTCCATATTATTTTTCTTTGTTTTTGTAGTATTTCATTTTTGTGCTTAGTACATGTGTTTTATTTTGTTTGAGAAGAGACTGGAGGATTTTACAGCACTTCTTGTAATGATGTTTCAATGCTTGACTCAAGCCTGTCACAGAATGAGGTAGAGTGCTCTGTACCCACTATGAGACACTTTAATCATAAGAGTTATCCATTCTTTTCCTTCCTTCTATTCAGTTTTAGTGTCATAACAACCTTGGGCCTAAAAACAAATTATCAATATCTGTTGCACTGTGTCCTTCAGTCCTTGTTGGGAACTTTAACATGGCAAATAATCCTAAGCCATCTGGGTGTCCTCAATCAGGATTGTCTGACAGAAAATCTGTTAAGTATGCATAATCTTATTAAAACTGTATCTAGCTGCTTAAAGAAGCCTAGGATATTTTCTGTATACTCTCAGAATTACTGTAGTTGAGTTGGCATAAGTTGACTCCTGACAGTTCCAGTGGGCTGAGCATGGCAGCTTCGTAGGCCTACCTCAACCAGTAGTATAAAAAATTTTTGTAAACATCTCTTTGTTAACACCTCAATGTTGTCATGTATGTAGACAGCTACTGTTTTTGCCCCCAGCCGATAGTGCTTCGCAGCTGAAAGCTGGTAACAGTGCTGAGAACTGTCAGAGATCTTCTTGCACTCTCTTGACTATAGCTTTTGTGTTTCCCGACTTTCTATTGTAGCATAGAATTCAAAGAACTGTTCAACACAGTGTTTATTAATATGAAGGACATTGGTCTTAACTCCAAGTTTTGCAATTATGGCACTTCCCTTTTTCATCTTACTGGACCTTCATTATATTAATAGTAGCTTGTATTCATCAAGATGTAGACTACAATATTTGTTCAATTTCAGTTATTTTGTTGTGGTTTTCTGATTAGCACAACACATCAGCTGGAATCGTTACCCAAAATAAATCAATCTTGGTGACCTCATGTCCCAGATGTTTCTGAAAAATTAGTATAAGAAAATACACAATGACAGAAAGTTCATATATTTTTCCCAAGCTCACTGCCAGAGATAATGGTCATGGGTGCCTGAGGTGTGCTTGCTTGTGTGGATGAATGTGTGTGTGTGTGTGTGTGTGTGTGTGTGTGTGTGTGTGTGTGTGTGTGTGCGCGTGCGCGTGTGTGTGCATGCATGTGTGCATGCGTGCTTCCTTTTTTGAAGAAGGTTTTGGCCAGAAGCTAAGTGTGTAGCAGTCTTTTCATTCTCCTTGCCTGCAACTCACCACATCATCTTTATGGTGAGAAGCAGTCTTTCCTTTACTTTACATTGCTGAATTCCAACCTGAGTTTCCATTGTTAGATGTAAAAGAAGACTGAGATAATGTATAGATTAATATAGAGGTTAACTGTCTGACGTGAGTTTGCAGAATTCTGCTAAGATGGATCATGTTAAAACTATTTTTAACTCTTCCATACCAAAAATTATTCCAGGCAACAATTTGTATTTCACATGTTTTTTTTTTTAATTTTTTTTTATAATCATGCTTTCACATTACATACACACAGAGACACTCGTGATGATTCTGCATCATAAGAATTCACTAGTTATTACTTCATTGTGGTTTAAGTGTGTGTTAGTGTTTTTTGGTTTACTGTAAAAGTAGCATTATGTGTAATAAACATGAAGTTGTTGTGGACCAGTGAGTTTGCAAGAAATGTGTTAGGACTGTGGGTTGGTGTTTCAATGTGGAAACTGTACTGGGCAGTCCAGTAAAGTATCAGATGAGGTTTGCCCATGGAGGTGTAGATCGAGATAAGAGAATACTGGAATAGCAAAGAAAAATTTCTGCCCTTCAGTCAGAATAGAAATGTACTGTGAATTAGATATGTTGAAGGGGGAAGAGACAGAGGAAACAAGGAAAAGGTGACAAATAATAATAAGCAAAAGCAGGAAACCTCAGAAACCACTTTTTAAATTCCAGTTAGCAATCAGTTTGACTTGTTATCTGAAATAGTAGAAGAGCCTCAACCAATTTTTGAGCAAAGTGAAGTGCAGCACAGTTGTAGGAACATCTTTCAGGCTAGGTCAGTAGAAAAGTCAGGTAGAAAGAATAGAACCCTCCTGCTAGGTAGGAGTCACAGTAAGAGTGTAGCTACTGAGAAGCTCCATGTAGTGTACCAGGTCACAAGCATCATGAAACCTAGTGCCAAGCATAGCCAGCTGACAGAGAACATAGGAGTATTGTGCAGAGATTTGGATCAAGAAAAATCAGGTACTTATAGTAGAAGGAGCAGGAAACAGCCTGGTTGGCACGTTATAGTACTGAAGTTATCTATAATGAAGTACAGTCTGAAAGAAGTTGCATAAATATTCAGCCAGATCCTGCATAAGATTTTAAAGTGGTTTAAAGATTGGCAACTTGCTTTAAAAAAGTTGTACATTTGACAAAATGAAAAGACGTAGTATCCTATGACTATGATATCATTGAGTCACAGTTGGAATTGGCCAATTGATACAAATACCTGGGTGTAACACTTTATAGGAATATGAAATGGAATGATTGCATAGGCTCTGTTGCAGGTAAAGGAGACGCTAAACTTCAGTTTATTAGTAGAATACTGGGGAAGTGCAGTCAGTCAGTCTTACACATAACTTGGTTGACCCATTCTAGAATATTGCTTTAAGTGTGTGGGACCCATATCAAATAGGACTAAAAGGGCATATCGAACTTATACAGAGAAGGGCAGCATGAATTGTTACAGGACTTTTGATCCATCAAGGAGGGCTCTTGAAGATATATATCAACCATCCTGAGAAAGTCTATTAACAAAGTTTCAAAAACCAGCTTTAAATGGTGACTCTAAGAATATACTACAACCTCCTACATCTAGCTCACATAGGGATTGTTAAGACAAGATTAGAATAATTACAGCACACACAGAGGTATTCAAACAATCATTCTTCAAACCCTCCATAAGTGAATGGGTTGGGAAGAACCCATAGTAACAAAATGAGATGTACACTCTGCCACATCCTTTGCAGTGGTTTGCAGATTATGGATGTAGAAGAAGGTTAGATGTAGAAGATAATCTAGAGGAAATAGGAGCCTCAGCAGTCTACACATGTGTGGTATTTGTGGAGGTTTTCCAGCACCATGATCAGTTCTGGTTTAACACAGTTGTCAGCATTGTAAACAAAGAGCTGAGTGGATTGCTTTTGACTGAAACAAAGTGTTGTACCTGTGCTGTAGGCCTATTTGTTTCTGAAGTTTGGAGATGGGGATACACAAATCATGGCCTGCACCTGAATGGAAAGGGAAGGATATATTAACTTTTAATATTGTAGAAAGTGTAAGGGGGGAATGACAAGCACACATTACATGCCAGTAATTACTGGAGTCAGAGGGGCACACTTATTAAGTTAGAGTCAGATTATAGACAGACAGTCATAAAAGAATAACACAGGAACCTAGCATGTATGCAATGGTTTCCTGAAAAGTAGAGTAAGTTTGTTTCATCAGAACACCAGGTGCTAAAAAACAAGAGGTGAGTCATGGGCATACTGATACACACCTGAAACCAAGCAAGCCTCTGTAGAGTGGAAACATACTGGGTTCCCCAGAGTGAAAAAACTTCAGAGTGACCCAGTCTGCTAGGAAAGTGGTTGTGACAGTGTTCTGGAATATGCATTATGTGTTACCGGTGGACTTTGCTGAATGCCACAAACATTAATGCTGATGATATCAAATTTCTCCAAGAGTATGCTCGCCCTCCATGTTGCTGCTCCTGTTCATGAGAAAATTGTCAGATTTGGGTGGAAGGTGCTCCAGCATTCACCATACAGTCCGGCCCTTGCATCATCGAACTTTCATCTGTTTGGTCCCATGAAGAAATTCCTTGCTGGCGAACACTTTGCAATAGATGTAGAAGTGAAATCAGCAGTTCGCAGATGGCTGTACTCCAACAAAAGATTTCTACAAACAGGGCATTTTGAAACAGGTACCATGATGGGAGAAATTTGTTGAGGCTGTTGGTAACTGTAGAAAAGTAGGTAAGAGATGTAAGTTCATTTGTAATCTTTTTTTACTGTGAACTGGAGTGATTATGACTCCCTGGGGTAACAATGATCCTGGGGTTAATTTCACCCTTTTCTTTCCTATCAATTTCTGGGTAAACTTATACATCTTCGTGGAAACAGTTGTGCATGATACAAAGGAATTTGTTGACTTGAGTTCAGACACTGGAAAATAAAATTTTAAAAATTTTATAGTTAAAATAAGTTTTGTAAGCAAAACTTATATATCTGCTTAGAAATTGGGAAAAACTTCCTTGGCTCACAAAAAATGGTTTATCCTATCATCTTCAAGTTCACATATGTTCAAATTCACACATTTTAATGAAGCTGTCTGATCTTGGTAACAGTACAAACAATTTTAACAGTTAAAAATTCTCATTTCTTTAAAATAAGGTAACTTTGATCCCCTAACTTTTACCCTCAGGTGTAACATTGGTCTCCTAAATATTATCACAAAATTTCCATTAATCCACATGTATTTGCCTAAATATGGCATAAAACAAAAGTGTAATTTATAATCATTGTTTGCATATTAAGATTAGGGCAACAATGGATTTAAATTTGTAGTTAGTATTGGACAGTCTGTGTTGCTGCAAGTGTCCCCTTTATTGCAAAAGTTTTAGATTGAGATTGGTGTTTTGTTTTAACTGTAAGGAATGGACACAATAGGCTATAACCTTAATAGACAGTGAAAAGAATAAAGCATCAATTTGAATTCATAAAGTAAAACCATAACTAAATTAAAAATTGAACTGCAATGCCTAGAACTAACCAAAGGTCTCCATGCACAAGATGGTACCTAAATGTGGATATGGAAACATTGGAAGAAGTGATCTTGTTAATTAAAAATAATCAAGAGTCAATAATGGGTGCAGCCAAGAGACTATATATAAAAAACTGTGAAAAACTGCTAAAGGGAAAATGGATCAGTCAAGGTAGAAAATACAAATTTACTATCCTCAGAAGAAGAATCCATATTAGCAAATTCTATTGCCACTACTGCTGACTGGAGATTTCCATTGCATATTACAGACATTAAAGTTAGAAAAAAAAAAAAAAATTCCTAGACTTAGCTGGACGCAGTGAAAGACTATTCCAGCATAACTTTCCAGGTAATGATTGAGCCCGTAAATTTATTAAATGAAATAAAGTTATCCTCACATCACTGCTTCCAAACAAGTTTAGTCGCAGCAGGTCAGAAGTGACAAAAGATCAACTTATAAAATATTTCAACCATTTGAAAAAAACTCTCAAAGATATAACAATTTGTGATGTATTTAATTGTGACGAATCTTATCTCCCAGAAGATCCAGGAAGGAAGAAACTGATATTTTGCAATGGAGTTAAATCTCTTGACCATGTTCTCAACTGTACCAAATTATCCATAGCTACTATAATAGGTGGGTCTGCTTCTGGTAGTTGGTTGTCAGTTATGTTTTTTTACAGAAGTGAAAATTATATGATACTTAGCCTCAAAGAAGATGAAAGGGTACACCTTGTTGCAATCAATGGTGCTGTAGAGGTAGAACACACTATAACAGAACTCAACATGGTTGGTTTGACAGTGTAGTATTTACAGGTTGGTTTAAAAAAGTGCGGCTACCCAATGCTAAAAACCTGCCTGGAACAAAGGTAATGATAGGAAACAACCGAAGTTCACATTTCACAAGTGAGGTTCTTCAGCCAACACACCTCATTTAATGCAACCTTTGGATGTGATTTATTTATTTATTTATTTTTTATTTTTTTATTTTCCATACCTTGAAGACTTTCTAGAGGAAAATACCAACTGATTTCAGAATGAGCATTTCATGGACTCAACTGTAGCAAAGACAATGTTTCCGACCCTTCTTAATGAACTCACAAATAGTCTGGTGGATCAAATTAAGACAAATCTTCAAAATGTGTTCAAGGCATGTAGAATATTCCTTTTCAAAACAGAAGCTTTACTCCCTAAACTCCCAGGTGAACAGTACAGGCTAGAGAAAAAGAAGCTGTAGCTGAATACCTGGTTTCTTATTTAAAGTCTCTACACGAAAAGTGTACAGCCCTTTCAAATACAAAAAGAAAGAAACTTGACATAAGGCTTGGTAAAGCTGTTTTAGCCACTCATGCATTGAACATAGTCCAATATCATTCAAAAGGACATGAAATGAAAAGCTGTTTGTTCTACATAAAAAGTTCAAATTGTCTGCAGGTACAAATGATACAAATGATCTTCAGCCTAATTGCTCCAAGTCATCCACAACTAATGAAGAACTCTCAAAGGCCAAGAAAAATCTCTTCCAAAAGTGTGATAATTCTTCACCAGCTTTGTGTAACGAAGTTACCAGAGACTCCGCAAACTGATGAAAGTGATTTTGATCCTTCAGACAATCCTGCTGTTGAATATTTGCTGCTCACTAAATGCAAATGTCAAGATCTTTTTCCAAACAACTTTGTTATGGTGAAATAGGTTGGGGATAAAAGGGGAAGTGAACTTTTCACTAAGTTTTTATTGATCAAAAAATTGCAATAAAGGAAAACGTATTGGCAGGTGAAATAATGGCTTCACCCCACTGCCTCAATGAAAACTATATTTGTTCCAAAAGAACATGACATATTCACTGCACCATTCTGTGATGTAATTGGCAAGCTCCCTCCACTGGAGCTACAGACTGATATGCGTAGAATTCTGTGTAAATTTCCAGGGAGGATTTTAGGAAAAGATATGTAATGTTTTATGTCAATAAAAGTGTTTTGTAGTGTGGTTTAAATGAAGGATTGATAATTATATTTTTGCAAAACATCCTGTTTTCAACGGGGGTCAATGATATCCCTTTACAGGGGTCATCTCCACACCGCACTATACTTGCATTTATCCAAGAACAATTGTCCACATGTTTACAATAAAACATATTTGAGGGGTCAAGGTAACCACATATGACAGGGTAACATGACCCCTTTCCATCGCTTTTTTCTATTAACTTATCAAAAATATAACATGCACAGTGCACTATGGGTGTTTATGCAGAAACAATGTAAAATCATAAAAATCATGAGGAATGGAAATTGAAATATGCAAGAGATATTCTACTAAAATAAAAAAAAAAAAATAATAAAAAAAAAAGAACAGGCCAATTTTATCCCGGATGATGGTACCTATTAAGCGTTTTGGTAATAAAATTATTGTGCGTTAAGTGTACACTTAAAAGATTCTGACATGAAAAATGAATACTGGAATCATTATTTGGTTGTTCCAATCCAATCTTCCAACTACAGAATAGCAGGACCCTAACAGATAACACTTCATAGCCCAGTGCTCAGCCTGAAACAATTAATGTGTGCCCAGTTGTCAATGGGCTCTCTGATCTTGATGCACAGTAAATGAAATAAACAATGTAGCACTATACAGCTCTGAGGCATGTTTGTATAAATAAGTTAGGCTTTTTAATGAGACCAGGATACAATGTTTATGAGTAAGTTAAAGGATGTGGTGTGTGATACGGTGTACATATACACAGAGGTGACAAAAGTCATGTGATACATCCTAATATTGTATTGGATCTCCTTTTGCCTGCTCTAGAGCAGCAGCTTGATGTGGCATGGACTCACCAAATTGTTGGAACCCCTGCAGAAATATTGGGCTATGATGCCTGTATAGGCATCCATAACTTCAAAAGTGTTGCGGGTGCAGGATTTTGTGCACAATTTGATCTCTCAATTATGCCCTATAAATTTTGATGGGATTCATAGCAGGTGATCTGGGTGGCCAAACCATTTGCTTGAATAGTCCAGAATGTTCTTCAAACCAGTTATGAACAGTTGTGGCCTGGTGGCATGGGTCATTGTCATCCACAAAAATTCCATTGTTGTTTCAGAACATGAAGTCCATTAATGGCTGAAAATGGTCTCCATATAGCCAAATATAACCATTTTCAGTGAGTGATCAGTTCATTTGGCTTCCTCAATGCATTTTTGGCACTTGGGCCCATGGTTTTGTGGTATCTACATCACACTCAAATCGTACCATCAGCTCTTACCAACTGAAATCAGAACTCATTTGACCAGGCTATTGTTTTCCAGTCACCTAGGGTCCAACTGATAGAGTTGCAAGCCCAAGAGAAGTACTCTAGGGCACTGCAGGTGATGTCGTGCTGTTAGCAAAGGCACTCGCGTCGGTCATCTGCTGCGATAGTCCACTAATGCCGAGTTTCACCTCACTGCCACAATGGCTACGTTTGCCATACGTCCTACATGCATTTCTGATCTTATTTGATGCACTGTTGCTTGTCTGTCAGCACTGACAAGTCTAGATCATTAAGTGAAGGCCACCGACCACTGTGTTGTCCATAGTCAGAGGTAATGGATGTCTTGCTGTTAGCATAGGCACTTGTGTCGGTTACTGCTGCCAAAGCACAGCCAAGTAAAGGTAATAGATACATTTATCTTACATCCCACATTGATTTCTGTGGTTACTTCACTCGGTGTTGCTTGTCTGTTGGCACTGATGGCTCTACGCAAATGCCTCTGCTCTCAGTCATTAAGTGAGGGCCATCACCCACTGCATTGTGTGTGATGAGACGTAATGCCTAAATTTGGTATTTTCTGCATACCTTTGACACTGTGGATATCAGAATATTAAATTCCCTAACTATTTTTGAAATGGAATGTCCCATACGCCTAGCTCCAACTACCATTCCATGTTCAAAATCCATAAACTCCTGTCATCAAAAACCTTTTCACGTGAATCACCTGAATACAAACAACAGCTCCGCCAATGCACGGCCCTTTTATATCTTGTGCAGGCAATACTACTGCAGTCTGTACATGTGTATGTCACAACCCCATGACTTTTGTCCCCTCACTGTAGAAAGAGATGCTAATGTGAAATTCAGTATATTCCATAGCAAATTAGTGTCAATTTTGAAAGCAGCTTTCCTCCTAAGAAGTTATCCAGAAAGTCTATTAAAAAACACGTGTAAGTCATGAGTAACTAAAGGGATTAAAATCTCATGTAATAGGAAAAGAGAAAATTATACAAGGGCCAGAAATCAGCATGAAGTGTTACATTCTACAAAAATACTGTAATATTTCAAAGAAAGTCGTAAAATGTTCAGAAACATGGATATCATGACAGAAATTAATAATGTAGATAATAAAACTGTATGAGATATTATGAAATGGGGACAAGACAACATGTCTGTGTACAAGATGTATCACAGTTAAACTAAATGACAATGTTGTGATTTATTCACAATTTAGAAGTACATAGTTTTAACTGTGGTAGAAAAAATAACATTAAATCATCCAGTTGAAGAAGCAAAGGAATTATTAAAAAAGTCATTCCACAAAATTTTCAGTACCTAGAAGTGATGCCAGCAATATTCACTGAAATTAATAAAATTATAAAATTTCTAGAAAACAAAAGCTCTATGGTGTTGATGCAGTTCAAAACAGAATTCTGGGAAGGTGTTCTAACTTAATAAGCAGTGTCCTTAAGGATATATTAAGGCCATTCTAAAAGAAACAAGCCAGAGGCTGTATAACAAAAACCACTGAAGTGATCATTATCACATTACATGAGGAAGAATGTGGTCTTTATAAGAGTGCTGGGACCTCAGACTGACTGCTAGAGGGTCATAGGTGCACACCCATGTGATGATGGTGTGGGCATGTGCACTCAACTGCAGTCCACTGAATTCAGACTTACTAAAAACAGAGGAATGGAGGCTTCAAAAGAAGAGAAAAGGGTTGTAGTGTGTTTCCTGACAGCAGAAGTAGTGCAGGAAATAGAAACTCATCAGAGAATGGCCCAAGTACATGAAGAGCACTGTATGTCTGTTGCAAGGGTCAAGGCATAGCACAAGTGATTCATTTAATGATGGATGTCACTGGCTGATGATCTGTCCAGCAGGTGCATGTCATTAAATTGAAGACTGATGAGTTATGGTGGCAGCCATCACCCGAGAGGTGAGATTGAGTGTGAAACTGTAATGGACGTTCGATGAATTTCCACTCTCTGCATTCCTTCCACTGTAAGGAAAGGAACTACATCCCTTTGCTCTTTTTGAAGCCTCAGTTTTTATGTTTTCAGCACTACTGAGGGTAGTGGATGCTTGAAGTATGCACTTGCTTTCCCTACCATCACATACATGTTCACCCATGTCCTTCTAGGGGCAAGTTTGGAGAGGAACCACACCTTCTTCCAAAGGCAATGACACTACGGTCTCTTCAGCAGTTTTCATATTACAGTTTTCAGGTTATTTATTTTTGGATGACCGTAATATGTTGTGCATCACTGGCACATGGAACTTATCCAGACAGATTAAAATAGGCAATTGTAGAACCTCTTTATCCAGCTTCCTTACTGACTCTTTTTCCCAAAATTTTCGAAAGAGTAATGTACTCAGAATTAGTCTTACATTTAACTAGAAACAATTTGCATAGCACACCACAGTCTGGATTCCAGAATGGTTGCCCAAGGGAGAAAGTTGTTTATACATATACTCACCAAATACAACAAATGTTAAATAATAAAATGTTGCCAGTTGGTATTTCTTCTTGTCTTTCCAAGGCATTTGGTTGCTTATATCATGTTACTCCCTTAGAAAAACCTAAGTTTTATGGAATTAGTGGCTTTACAAAAAACAAATTTGAATCATACGTAACAAGCAGAGTGCAGAAAATTGTGTTGAATAATTCAAATAGTGTTGGAAGGAAACAAAATGTTAATGGCTGGAAGGAAATCACAAAAAGAATCTTGCATTGTTCAATTTTTGGTCTACTCCTATTCCTTAGTTATTAGAGATCAGAAATAAGCTCTGCATGCTCACTTTAAACCCACCAGCAAATCCTAAGATGTCGCCTCCTGACTCATCATCTCCGTGTGCTCGTAGACTCAACTCTTCAGTGTCCGCTGCTGCCCACTTGTCACTTGCATCTGTTGTCGGCTGCAAGTGGTCTTCACTCTCTCAGAAACGACAGTGAGTACACAAGTACAATTGTGGTCTGTGACATTTCCCCTACGTATGCAACCTTTTTGAAAGAAATTTCTGCCATTAGATTGCAAATTACTATTCATTTATTTCATACAATCATGGTTTGGCTTTATAGCCATTCTCAAGTGTAAGCAGAAATGCCACAAAATACCTGACCTACCTAAATGATGTAAGCAACCATTAGGTATGATGATTACTGTATACCAATATAATGACTGATCAGTTAGTGCTTAGTGAGTATTGTTTTGTTTATACATACATTTATTTAGATATATATTTATATATTGCATATATGTATACGGTTGTGTGTTTGTATGTGTGTTTGTCTCTCTCTCTCTCTCTCTCTTTCTCTCTCACCCCCCCCCCCCTCCCCCACCCTGGACTTATGTGTGTGTGTGTGTGTGTGTGTGTGTGTGTGTGTGTGTGTGTGTGTGTGGAGATTGCTATAAATTTATTTTAATAATTAATCACCAATTAGAGATTGCACTTCACCTCATTTCATGTTTTTTGCCACTGTTGTTACAGACTCAGTAACGCCTTGAAAGTGTTTGTTATGTGTAAAACAAACACACACACACACACACACACACACACACACACACACACACACACAATTTGCTGTTATCTCATGAACCCATGTTTCATGACATAAAGAATACAGAAACAGTTTGCTTTGTGGTTGCAGTGATATGACAGCAACAGTGACAGTGCTCTGTGGCCAGTTATCATTTGAAGCAGCACATATGTTTTTTCTTGGGGGAAGTGCAGAAGACAAGAATACAAACATTTTGTTTGCAATTAATGAAATTTGTATGTTTTTTGTCAGAAGTGTTGCCTGTAGCATAATACTTATTACAGACATCACCCCCAACTCTAATGGAACACATTTGCAATTGTGGACACTGTATCAGTTAATTTTCATCTTACAGCCTCCACAGTCTCACAGAACACAGCTTCATTAGGACAGCTGATTCTGACAAATGGTCAGTTTGCCTTATCAGTGCTATTTCACAGCAGCAAGGTTGTGTACTCATCTTCTGTAGTAACAGTAAGTCCCAACAGACATTAAGCTCCTGCATGCTTCAGTAAGTGAGTATGAATCGACAAGCATGAAGCAATGACACTATATCACAGTTCTCAGGCTCATGATACTCGCAGAACTACAGTAGGAATGAAGGAAGCACCTTTAGCACAAATGTAACAGCAGAACCTAGATTTTTGAAGTACGCAACCCACAACATTAGACTCATACGTCCTCTGTTTCAGGTCCCTCTTGTGTATATGAATGACCTTCCACTTAGCGTTAATCATATAGAATTGGTACTTTTTGCAGTCAGTACAAGTGTTATAGTAAATCCCATTAGGGAGAGGGCAACAGAAGAAATTGTTAATGATGTTTTGGAGAACTATTAAGTAGTTCTGTGAAAATGGATTGTCCCACATTTTTTAGACAAATACTGTGTTGATTTCTGGACAGCAAATAGTCATACCAGCAATTGATGTAGCACATGAACAGGAGTCACAAACAGGTTAAATGCTCCAAATTTACTGATGTATGTAACAATGAAAGCTTGAACAGGAAGACACAATTTGCTTGATCAGTTAAGTTAAACTACTTTTGCTTTTCATGAAATTGCTAATCTTGGAAATGAATATACCTCTTGCCATATTATGCACATTTACACTCAGTTATGTCTCAGGGAAAAATTTTCTGGGCTAACTCAAACTTAGAAACAAAGTATTGGTTGCATAGAATTGAGCAGTAAGAATAAAATATACTGTTCATCTGCAGTCATCTTGTAGATACCTCTGCAGGTCTTGGGCGTTTTAATTGCACCCCTACAGTATGTATGAGGGTCATTTTTAAAGTAAGAATTGATAGCGCATTGTGCCTGCATATCCTGTCACATGATGTTGGTCGGCCACTCTCGGCCAGTCTCTCACTACGCCACCATTACGTTTCATGTCTTTGCCACTATTGGTTGTATGGTTATACTGCTTCATTTGTCTCTATGTCAACCAGCAATCCCACCAGTTCTGAAGTAAGCTTGATTACTCAGTTCTTAAATGCAAAATAAGTTCATCCTCCTGAAATTCATTGGCAGCTTGTTGAAGTTTATCGTGCAGGGGTAATGAATGAAGGCAATGTGCATAAACAGTGTGGGCTGTTTTAATGGAAAAAGGACGAACTCTCATGACAAAGAACAATCTGGATGGCCTACTGTCATGAATGAGGGCTTGACACGAGAAGTTGATGAGGCAATTCACCAAAACAGGCACCTCACTATTTCCACACGTTTCAAGATCAGTAGTTTTTCACATTGTTACTGACAAACTTCATTACAAAAAAAAATGTGTGAGTCTGGTGCTGTAAAAGATGACAAAAGAACACAAAACAAACTAAATGACACACTCTTCGTCCATTTTGGAGCGCTATCACAAGGATGGTGACGAGTTCTTCAGTAACATTGTAACTGGTGATGAAACGTGGATTGTGCATTACGCTTCAGAGAATAAACCTCAGTCCAGTGAGTGGCATCTTTCAAACTCCCCAATGAAACCATAAAAATTTGAACAAGAACCTTCAGTACAGAAAATCATGGCCACGGTTTTTTGGGCCCGGAAAGGCATACTTCTGTTAAACATTTTGTCAGAAGAATGACAATAAATGCTGAGAAATGTTGTGAAACATTATTAAGCTTAGGCATGCTACTCAAAATCGCTGGTGGGGACTGCTTTCTAGCAGAGTCATTGTGCTTCACGAAATGCTTGGCCTCATGTTGAGGCAAGAACAAAGACACAACTGGACAAGTTCCATTGGAAATTTCTGGATCATCCATGACACAGCCCTGACTTAGCACCATCAGACTTTTACCTGTTTCCAAAACTGAAGGAATTTCTTGGTGGAAAGTGCGTGCAAAATGATAACATGTTGAAAGAAATTGTTATTAACTGGTTTAATGGTCAGGTGGCAGAGTTCTTTGATGCTGGGATCCGAAAGCTGGTGCCACGACTTGACAGATGGTTAAATGTTCATGGTGACTATGTTGAAGAATGTGGATATTATAGTTTGTGATACAATTTATGTTCATAAATAAAGTTTCTCAAACTCCATTACAAATTGGTTTTTACTTTAAAAATGACGATCGTATATTTACTGATGAAATTCATCATAAATAATATGTTACAATTTGAGAAGAACAGTAATGTCCAAACACCAATGCTAGACCTTTATTACCCATTATTACAGCTGTCATTGACTCAGAAAGCAGTCCAACAAAAACCTTCGATAATTTATGCAAAAACATAAAATGTCCAACTGGTAGCAAAGCATTCCGGTCCAAGCTGCTGGAGAGGTAGGTCTTTTGTGTGTGAGGTGTGGCAGCTTGTGTGAATGAATGTGTGTGTGTGTGTGTGTGTGTGTGTGTGTGTGTGTGTGTGTGTGTTATTTATTGCACAATCAGATGATATTTATAATGTTTACTTCTGGATTCATTTATAAAATAATGATATAAATTGGTGGAAATTCATCAGTCAAGAAAGTCTGTAAACTCTTTGGAATATTGTCAGTACCGCAGAATGGATTAGTAGTGGGCATGCCTTTGATGTGATCGGACGTGTTTTTAAGTTTGGCAATAACAATGTAATTTTCGACTTTGAAGTGGAAATTGTAAAGACACTGTGATACAGAAAAATGTGAAAGAATAAAAATTACAGAAACAGAAATTACTTCTCAGGCAATTCTTTCAAAAGTTATCATGTCAATTGGAACCATGAGAACCTACAATATCAAAAAATTTCAGCTTCAGGAATCAACCCCTTGACCTGAAGAACTGGAGCCAACTATGAGAAAAGAAGATAATTAAAAAGTTTATTGTAAATCTTACTCCTCTCAAAGCTTATTAAAAGAGTTAGTTATGAAGTGAGTGACAATCAACAAATGATGTGAGGGAGGTGTAGATTATAAGTGGTAGCGTCATCTGGGATCAGTTGACTGATAATGAAGTTTTGTCTGTTGCAGAAGAAGGGAGAGTGATTTGCATGAATGGATTTCTGATTACTCAAAGAAAGAAAACCGAGAGCTGCCCAATAAAGTCGTATCAATAGTGACGATGTAGTACCAACAGTGATGGATCAGATCAAATGAAAGAGGAGTTTACACATACTACGAGGGACATAAAAAAGGAAAGATAAGTACAAACTATTTGTGAAATTTATTTGTTTGTGGATTCGTGTGCTTGTTAACAAAGTGAATAGCAACAAGGTTAGTAGTGATGTAGAGGTGAAAGCTGTAGGACCCACCCAGGATATCTTTGAACCGAGTGAAATCGTAGTCAGCAAAGAAAAAGTAAAAATTGATATGTTGCAGTTGATTTTGGCAAAACTAGAGGAAATGAAGACATATAACAATAGCAAATTTAGTGCAGTTAATGATCAGTTGACTGAAATAAGAGCTGAAAACAATAGAAAATGGACAGGGTCAAAGAGCAAATGTACCAAATTAGTAATCACGTTTCAGAGCTAAAAAAAAAATGGAATGTCAGAGGGGTTAAAAAGTGTAAATGAAAAAGTTGATGTCTTAGAAAATAAATTTATTGTTTTGGAAAATGAGTTAATTATCGAATCTGCAAGACAGTTGAAGAATATTAATGACATCAGAGTTTAATAGAAGGTGGTAGCCAAAAAAATGGAACAAAACTTTAGCAATTTAGATCAAAAAATTTCAAATATTGAAAACAATATGCAAACTAATGTAAATGTTTTGGATCCAAAGCTTCAGCAAAATGTTTTAGATCAAAAGTTTCAGCAGTTCAGGAAAATTATGTTAACAAAAATCTGTATTTAAACAATGGTACTGCGTGGTCCAACATTCCTATCAAAAGTTTTCCAGCAGTTTACATCCAGTGGATTTTCTGCACCGCTGTAGAGTAAGTTTTGTGCCAGACATGTGTGACAATCAAAAAATTAAATTTGTTGAAAGAAGTCTTGAAGGCAAAGCTCTATCTTGGGTAAATTTAAATTTAAGTCAATGAGAAACATACCAAAGTTTTGAAAAAAGTTTTTAAATAAATTTTGGTTGGAAGATGAACAGGGGGGAACTAAAAGTGACTTTTTGAATGGTCCTAATAATAGGAATAGGGATGGTACTCTGAAAGAGTTTTGTAAAAACCAACTTAAGAAATTAACATACTTTGACAAACCATTTGACGAAATGACCTTGATTGTTGCACTTACAAGGAGATTACCAGAAAGGTTGCAGTGGGATTTAGTACACTGACCTGACAATTGTTGTGAACAATTTTTACGATATGTTGACAGGCTGAATAGGGCAGTAGAAAGAACTATGTACCATAACAATTGGAATGTTAGAAATCACAGTGGGAATAACTACAGAAACAGAGATAATGGTAATTTCTATCACAATCAAAATAGAGGGAAAAATTTTGAACATCAGGAGGATAGGAATAATGGGGATAATCGTGGGCAATTTAATAGAAGAAACAATCATAGAGGTAATTACTCAGGAAACTGCAGTCCGCCTCAATGAAGGTCCACAGTTTTGGGGCAAACAAACACAACAAGCACAGGACTCCTAGTTTACACTTGCAATTGGACAATAATAACAGTGTTGATAATATGGCACAGATATATGAAACTGAACAGAAGGAACATCGGATTTCTCATTTATGTTTTGGTTTTTGTGATACTATGTTTAATTATATATCTAAAAACACAGATGATGTGACTTACCGAACAAAAGTGCTGGCAGGTCGATAGACACACAAACAAACACAAACATACACACGAAATTCAAGCCCTCGCAACCAATGGCCGCCCCGCCAGAAAATATTCTGCACGTCCAGGGCCTCGCTGCAATGGAGCACTTCCTTTCACGCCGATCACCTGCCACCCTACCTAAAACCTCTTTCCTCATTACCTTAGCCAGCTTCATCCTGACCCACAGCTTCTTCACTTTCGAAGGCCAGACATACCAACAATTAAAGGGAACAGCCATGGGCACCAGGATGACCCCCTCGTATGCCAACCTATTCATGGGTCGCTTAGAGGAAGCCTTCTTGGTTACCGAGGCCCGCCAACCCAAAGTTTGGTACAGATTTATTGACGACATCTTCATGATCTGGACTCACAGTGAAGAAGAACTCCAAAATTTCCTCTCCAACCTCAACTCCTTTGGTTCCATCAGATTCACCTGGTCCTACTCCAAATCCCATGCCACTTTCCTTGACGTTGACCTCCACCTGTCCAATGGCCAGCTTCACATGTCCGTCCACATCAAACCCACCAACAAGTAACAGTACCTCCATTATGACAGCTGCCACCCATTCCACATCAAATGGTCCCTTCCCTACAGCCTAGGTCTTCGTGGGCGGGGGAGGGGGTGGGGGGAAGGAGTCGTTCCGGTCCCGGGGGCAGGGGGACTCGCCTTGGGGGGGGGGGGGGGGGGGGAGGGGAGGATGGGTGTGCGCTCGCACGAATACGCACATGTCCATCCGCACGTGTGCAGGCGCAGGCAGACGTATTCATGGCCTTTGAATATGTCTGCTTGTGTCTGTGTGTGTGTGTGGATGGACATGTGTGTGTGTGTGTGTGTGTGTGTGTGCGCGAGTGTGTACCCGTCATTTTTTCCCCCTTGAAACCCACATCCTTTCGTCTTTCCCTTTCCTTCCCTCTTTCCTGGTGGGGCGGCCGTTGGTTGCGAGGGCTTGAATTTCGTGTGTATGTTTGTGTTTGTCTTGTGTCTATCGACCTGCCAGCACTTTCGTTCGGTAAGTCACATCATCTGTGTTTTTAGATATATTTTTCCCACGTGGAATGTTTCCCTCTATTATATTCACATGTTTAATTATAGTGATATAGGTCCTAATTACAAACCAGAATGTGAGAGTAGTGAGAATTTTAACGTAGTATGTACTAATGATTTCTTCTCGTGTCAGAAAACAGTGTTATTGATGTATTGTTATGTAAATCAGGTGATGACTGTAATGGATCTGAATTAGGTGGTATTTTTGATGTAGATGTGAATGAGAGCTATGAAATAACTGAAGTTGGTATGTCTGAGGCTGGTAACGTATCGCAAATGAATGGAGGTGTTGATGGAGATCAGACTTGGGTTGTTAATGAAGTAATTTTGGAAGAATATAATGATGATGATGAGTATCAGGTATTCGTGGAGTTTAAGAATAATGAAGTTTCAGAGTTATTTGTGAATGATGTTGAAAATACCAATAAGGTAAGTGATGTATGTGATGATGTAAGTGAGAGTTATGGAATACCAGTTCAGTCAAAGCAGTTTTTCATTAATGTCATGCAGAGTAATGGTCCAAACAGTAAAGGTGAGTTATCTGTAAGCCTAGAGAATAAAGGAAAAAACTTCTTGAAGTTTGTTTTGGACCAGATTGATGACAACATAGATAAACGTGCATTCTGGAATAAGTTAGATGTGGTTAGCCAAAATGTGTATCCAAATTGGTGGAATGAAGGGAAAGAAGATCTAAGCAGGAAGTGTAATTTTGACTGTGATATATTTTGTGTTTCTTCTGTAGTAAGTAATGTTAGTTGTGCTATGGAACCCACACATTGTGTTCCATCTTTACCTGACAACATGAGTAACCAAAGAAATGCTATGATGCCAGTAAAGTTGGTAAAACCCTGTAAAGACAGTGTGGATGTAGCATTAAATTAAACAGAAAGTGATCTTTTACATGAAGTGTGTAATAACAGAGAAGATGATTCAGATTTTGGGTGTCCTTACATTAAGTTTGATCAGTGGGAAGGAACTGTTTGATTGATAAAGGTAGACCGATTTGTGGTATGACCGAACAATTTAGAGACTAGATCCAGTATGGTAAGAATTTTGTGGAAATGTCCATTGCATGTGTAAAGGTAAGAGGAGCTACTGGTAAACAAAGCAAGTATTTAATATGTCAAGTACTGTTAACTTTCATTACGGAAGACAAGACCTTCGAACATGGATGCATAATTATACCTAGCCTGGAAGAAAATATATACTACGTTTGCAAATTCAGAAGATTATATAATTGTGTTTTCTTTGCCATGAGTGTATTGTGTAAGATGATGTGATTTTTAAAGTTCTGTCTTAGCTATTGACTAAATTTAGATCTATGATACACTCCTATAATTATGTTTTGTAATAGATTTGTGCTTTAAAATTTTATACACATATGCTACGTTACAATTTTGAAATGGGGCAACGTTCATAATTTGTATTGTAAAACTTAGAAATAGTGTCTTAGTGTATCTGTGTGTATCACTTTGTTGGTTCATTTTTTTCATTGCATGTAACTCTGTTTATTAAATTTACATATGTGAACACTTTTTAATCCTATCTGACATAAATCTTCCATGATTTCTTTTGCAATATAAATAGGGAGAGCATATGCTGGGTGATGTGAAGAAGATAATCAACAGCATATTTGTTGTAGTTTTGAGTTTGCGTTATTTGTCTTTCATTGTTTGGAATGTTCCACAGATCTGAAAATCTCAATGCAATATCCTGACATATGTACACATTATGACTTTATAGCAGATATTTTTCTTGTTTTCTGTAATATGTTATGTATCAGATACTTCTATACGTCTGTATTTTGTCTTTTGACATAATTTTGTACACCATTTGGCAAACCTTATAGCCTGTCACAAAATATTGTAAATACATTGTTTCCAAATTTTGTGAGGGGGATATTGTAAAGGGACACCCAATCTCTAGCATTACTTTTCCTCAACAGAAGTAGACAATACCAGAAAAAATATTTACTTGTTTTTAAACAGGTAAATATTATCTCAACTGTTTTTCTAAAAGGATTGCGTATGATTTTGTACACAATGTATTATATTTCAGACTAAAATGTAGAAAAAGAAATTACTTTATTTTCATTGTTACAATCGATGTGTACTAACTCTGTATGTACAGTTAAAATTACTTTTCTTCTAAAAAATTTGAAATTATGAAATATCTGGAACACTTAAAATTCCCATTATTAATTACAGAATCAGATGATATCAGTTATGTTTACTCCTGGATTCATTCATAAAATAATGATATAAACTGGTGGAAATTCATCTGTCAAGAAAATCTGTAAACTCTTTGGAATATTGTTAGTACCACAGAATGGATTAGTAGTGGGCATGCCTTTGATGTGATCGGACGTGTTTTTAAGTTTGGCAATAACAATTTAATTTTCAACTTTGAAGTGGAAATTGTAAAGACAGAGTGATATAGAAAAATGTGAAAGAGTAAAAATTACAGAAACAGAAATTACTTCCCAGGCAATTCTTTCAAAAGTTACCTCAATTGGAACCATGAGAACCCACAATATCAAAAAATTTCAGCTTCAGGAATCAACCCCTTGACATGAAGAACTGGAGCCAACTACGAGAAAAGAAGATAATTAAAAAGTTTATTGTAAATCTTATTCCTCTCAAAGCTTATTAAAAGAGTTAATTATGAAGTGAGTGACAAACAACAATTGATGTGAAGGAGGGATAGATTACAAACTCAATGTGTCATCTTTATGGTGAGTAGCAATCTATCTTTTCCTAATATTGTTCATATTCCAACCTGGAGTTTCCATTGCTTGAAACATAAACTAAAACTTTCTTATGGACTACTGCTTCTATTCCATAGATAAGTCTTCTGATTAAAAACCAGTAGTCTGCAAAAAAAAATAGTTTTTAAGTGTTGTTGTGTGTGTAAGACTGAAAAATAATATGTTTATTAATGTTAAAACTAATTGTGTATACATATCCTGTAAGCTGACTCATTCCACATCATCTCAACAAAAGAATCATTCAAATGATGTATGGAACATGTAAGTAACTAACAACCAAGACTGGTTATATAGTAGCTTGTGGAACTGCTCATTATCTGATATTACTGTTCGCCAGATACAAATCGCAAGTCACAAGATGTTCATATTTGACTCACATTTGGAATGAAATCATATATGATAATGGAGAACCCTGATAGAATATAAATAGTCAAGAGTAAAGTTAACAACCAATGAATAGCAGGGGCATTGAGTTGCTGGAAAGCACATGAACAAGATTGAGAACTTTTCTAACTTTCTGAGGATTCCTTTTCTGAGCTGAAGTAAACACACGCACAAACACACACACACTTGGATACCTTGTGCAGGTGGAGTACACTGAGATGGAACTCCAATTCCACAGCTCATCTGGGGTGAGCATTTTTTGTTGGATCGAATGGGGGAGGAGATAAAGGAGGCAGGAAGTGGGAGAGAGGGTTTAGGAAGGATGACTGCAGCTGGGTGGGAGAGAGAGCAGGTGCAAGGGTCTGTAAAAATCCAAGGATGATGTAGATAACTGTATACATAAAGATCCTGGATAATGTTCCTAAATGCAAATGTGTAAAAGTTGTTGCAAACCAGGTAAATGTGATAAGATTTTTAAGCAAGTAAACAATGTTAAGGATAGGCCTACCATTGTTCACATGACAGTATGATGGCAGAAATGTTAAGAGCCATACTTAACATTGTTTGTGTGCCTTAGTAAGGTGACAGTAAAATTAATTTTATAATGAGCTGAATCATAGATTAATTTGTGAGGTTGGTATACTTCATTATTTCAGACATTGATAATACACATCTTAAAATCATGAATGGAAACAGTTAGACCTTTTAAATTAGTATTTTTGAGAGGTTTCACAGTAATGTTTCATTAACTCTCCCAGAAAGTAAACAGTTTTAAGTCAATGGTGGAAGTAAATATGTTAAGCAACAATTGATGTTTTTTAAGAACAAAATTTTGAATAGAATTTATGATTTTAAAAATATGTTGTTACTCTAGAAACTTTAAAAACAAAGACTAATGTAAATGTAAAAAATCACAATTGATATTCTTGGAATATGTTATTTATGAGATTTTATTGAAACTTTACTTTGCAAAAGTTTGAAATAACCAACTTTTCCCTTATCATTATATCACAGTTTTAAAACTAAATATGAAATTCTTTGATAAATGCAACATGATTCCATAAAACTCCAAATTACAGAGTGGTGGCTGCATGGGCTCCAGGCCAAAAGTCATGATAAATAAATAATTTTTTTTACAGTAGAGGTTTTCATATATCATGTATGTTTAGACACGTTGCAGATGTCTGTTATTTCATTACTCGTTAAACATTGTGGGATGATCAACTTCAAGTTATGTTTTATGCAGCACACACAATGGGATGGCAAGATCAAGTAAAATACACAACTTGATTCATCTTGCTGCTTCCTCAGTATATTACTCAAACATCCATCATGTTAACATTGTCTTTAAAAATTTCTTAATGAACAAGCATAAACAAATTGGAAAATTGTACGGATATTTTTGGAGAAGAAAATCTGTCATGTATTTGTGGAGAACTCTTTCTTTTGACACTCCACTAACAACTATTAAATTATTTATGTATAACATTAGTCTGCCTGTTCAGTATACACATAAATATGGTCATTTTCCAGCTGACTTCAACACCCATTAGATGGTGTGTTGTATGTATATGAAGTGTGTCTGTAGCTTTTATCATTGTTTGTATGAGCAGTTTCACTCACAAATGTTAATAAATCTGTTAATATTCGTTATATGAATAAGGTGATAATTTTATTGAACTCATCTCTTCATTGCAATTTCATCTCTGGTATCAAATCTCCTGGAACTTCTCAGGAATTTATTTTTAGTCTTTTTGGTGAATATTTGAATCATTAATTCAAACACAGCTAGTCTTTGGCCATATCTGCTTGATGTTCCCAAGCATCAACAGTGGAAATTCCAAGTTACGTCCACTTGGCAGCTTGCTGGATAGTGGCCCACACTCTCTGTTGGCTAACAGCAGCATTTCAGAGCACTTTCAAGCTCTTGCTCATTTATCTGATCCAGTCACTTCACAGCACCTGGCCAGCTATATGATGCTCAACCAGACCTTCCGTTCTTTGTTGAATTTGTACATGGCAGACACACCACTTGTAATGTTACAGATGGGTGGCAGGATACATTTTGATGATTGTTGGAAAGAATTGTGGGCAGGATGTTCCTCATTTCTGGACACAATGATAAGCAGTCAAGGTTGATTACATTTGGAGGATAATGCCTGTCTGTGAGGGCATTAGTGAGGCTTTCAGAATACAGGCAACGAAATTCACTGCAATTCACTGTCCACAGATGGCCAGAACATATGGGAGTGAAGTGATTTTTTGTCATGGAAAGTGATGACAGCTATTAAAATGCAAGCACTTTTGGTTGCTGGGTTTGATACAGCAGAGGTAAGGATGGAGCAATTGGAGAAGTGGATGTCAATGTCAAAGAAGATAGCATTTTGGTTGGAAGAGGAGTGGCTGAAACAAATGGGAAAGTGCATTGTGCCTGTGGAAGAATGAAGATAGGGTGCAGTGGCCCTGTGTTCAGATCTGGTTCTTCTGTCTTGTGGTAGTGAATGACTTGATATTTTTTCCGTTGGGTTTGTGTTTCTGGTATGGGAACTGGAAAAGAATGGTCAGGCCATGCTTGAGATACGGAACTGCTGGAAGGTAATCAGGGGGTGGTTAGGTAGGAGAGGGGAGTTTCACAGTTAGACGATGCTATGAACTGGGAGAAACAATATGCAACATTGGGATTGGTTTGGCTTTTATTGGAACCATTGATAGCAAAAAAGATTTTCTGTGGTAGGGATGGGAAGAAGGAGAGTAGGGTGTAGAGCTATGTCTGAGGCTTTGAGATAGGACTGAACATTGTATTTAATTTTTGATGGATAGGTTGACAAAAAGGTTTGGATTTCTTTTAGGTTTTAGATTGTATGGCATATTGAGAGAGGGGGCTAGAGATGTGGAAAATAGAAAAGATCAGCAAGGCTATACCTGCCATTTGTGTGCTATGTGGGGTTTCATTGGGGTGAGGGCTGGGGAGAGCTAAGATTGGTGTTGACGGGTAGAGGTGCTCCAAGGTTGGGAATAGGATGTGAATAAATCCAAGAACTTGTAGAACTGCTATCTCCAGACGTCGAAGAGCAAAGGTTTCAATTTGGGAGCTGGGAATTCACAGTAACAGTATGCCTTGGAGGGAGCATAGACAGCTTAAGGATGCCTGCATCTTGCTAATTTGTTTGTGAATTGGATGGCGCATCTACAGTTTTGAGAATCTCTTGCCCAGTATGCTGATTGTCTCACTAGGGCTTTCACAGACAGGCACCATCCCCCAAATCTAGTTTGCAGATAGATTTCTCATATTATATTCACTAACATTCCTAAACTGCTGATCACCCCAGAAACCAGCTGCAAGGAACACACAGTAACATTCCAGATTGGAACAAGTGACCAAGAAGAGTTGACCACCCTTTGATGGAATACGCAGGTGAGTAATATGCGCATGATGTCAGTGCCTATGGTTCTATAATCTTGCCAGCCTTAATCTCCACTAGCCCCCTACCCCAAAACCACATCTACTCTGTCACAGGATCTTAACTTCACCCATCACAGTCACACACCCTCTTGCCAACAGTCTGCCCTCCTCTGTTTTGCCCCCACCTCCCCCCCCCCCCCCTGCCCAAAGTCTATTCATCAGCATCATCATCATTGTGCACTGCACAAACTCAGTCATGCCAGTGCTTGCGTTCCATTCATATCCTGTGCACTTGCCACCTCTCCCTCCCACCCCAGTTAAGTTATAGAGCTGCACACCTGACACAGTGTATTCAACTGGCACAATGTAGCTGTACAAGTGTATGTGTTATGTGTGTGTACTCTGGTTCAAAAAAAGATTTGCCTGAAAACTAGCGAAGTTCTCAGTTGTTTACGTACCTCTCAAAGTCCCAGTGCCTCTACAAATTTGGTGAGTTGTTTCCTTTACTCCACAATCTATTTTTGATAAGCTTTCTCAAGATTTGTTTCAATTTACTGGAATTCAGTTACATTTACAAGCTTAAACACTTTGTAAGATGTACAACATATAGTTTATGAAGGTTATTATTTGGAAGCTGATATTACTAGGATGACCCAGTTTATACATTAAGATTCTAGTTATCAGAATGCTTTTAATTAGAATAATGATTACTGTATCTGGTTTCATAGACTTTTTCTGTTGTCCAGCTCGTATTTTCATAATCAGAAGTTTATCAAGTATCTGACTGTGTACATTAAGTAGCAAGAAAAATAACATCACATTTAGTGATCTCTTCTGTGTGTTTTCATCCTTTCTTTCCATTTCCTAGCTACTCCAGCAAATTTTGAGTGACTGCACTTGGTTTCAATCTTGAACAAAGTGTCTAAGTACTTAATGCCCTGTAATATCTTCACAGTTCATATTGTAATACCATATAATCTTGTGACATATCACTTAATATTTTCTTTAAGTTCTTTTTTCCTTGAACTTTTGCTGTGGTTCTAGCATTGATGAGAAAATTTTTGCAGTAAAAACTCTATATTGACCTGTTAATTCCACAATTAACAGTTGTTATTCTGGCCTACAGCACTTGGCTAGCCAGATTGTTGGTGGTACAAAAGCACAGGATGAGGAAGAGGAGGAAGAAGAAGAACCTGAAGCTGAAGAAGATGAGCTGGGGTTAGAAGAAAGTGATGAAAACGCAGCAAAAAAGGAGAAGGTGAAACCAGAACCGAGCTATTATGAAGTGGTTGCAACACTGAAGGATAAAGGTGTATGTTGATGTCTAATTGACATTTTGTGTAATGTCTGGGATAATCTCAATAACTCATACATTTCTGTTCTTAGTACCAATGAAAGAATTTACCAAAGGTGACATATTCTAAATATGTACAAGTTGAGACAGCTAAGAGAGCCAGCCCCAAATATATTCAAAACAAGTAAATATTTTCTTTAGTTATAGTGGACAGTGTGCTAAGTTTTTTGACATATGCAAGTAATATTTAATATATCTAATATTTAATATATCTATGTTTCCCTCTATTATATTCATATCAAGTAATATTTAAGGTTTATTACTGTCGAATTACGACACCAACTTCTTATTTTTCCCCTTAAATGCAATTATATACATTTTATGGTAGCATTGGAAAGAGACTTCCAAGAGTACTTTAGTGATATGGTAATCTTGGAATTTGATCAACTGGTAATGAGATAACACTGTCCCAAACCACTGTGCTGTCAGGAAAAGAAGTCCCCAAACATTTACTTGCTGTACCAAGTGTAAGCAAATACGTTGGTTTGTGTGTTTCAAATGCTCAATTTCTTTTCCCCTTGAGCATTGATACATGTATGAAATAATTTCAGAGAGGGAATACCACTCACTGATTTTCACGTGGACTTGACGCATCCCACGTCGACATTTTAGTAACCCTGGGCCGAGTGGTGTGCCAAGAATGTGATTGAGATGCAAACATTGAAGTAACAACTGTTTGCTTATTGACCATGAACTAACTCAAAACAGATTCATCAGAGGGCAAAAGTCCACGCACGGGTACAACTGAAATGCCCTTATGATGTGTACCGAGTACTCACTATGAAGAAGTCCACAATCATCCATAGTGATGACGAACTGAAGAAGTGGGGCCTTTCGAAGGGGCTGTTCGACAGCAATTTCTGTGATCCTGGAGAAGGCTGAACTGGTGCTATCTGATGAGTAGCAGCAGGGGCAGGGGTTGTAGTCGAGAGCATAGATGGCTGGCAGTCATTTTGGAGCCCAGAGCTGACTTGCCATTGGAGGGCTCAGTGGCGACCTAATTACCCATCAGCAGAGGAAAACAGGTGTAGTGTCACCTGGATACATGACTGTGTGGATGCTAATAGTTGCCTTTGATTGCAGTGCTGGTTACTGTGACTTGCATGTCATGTGTCGGTGAGAGTAGCAGCTGAATATGCAGGAGCCCAGCCCAACATATAGTATACACATTATATGACATTTCATGTGTTCTGCTGTCATCATTGTTACCTGGAGGACATCTCGTTTTAATTATCCCCAGAAATAAAAGAGCAGAGATGATAAGTCTGGTGAGCATGCCTGTCATTTAGTGTTTCCCAAATGACTAATCCAAAGAGCTCAAAATATTAAGATCTGCACCACTGCACATATATTGTGAAGTCTGAATAGTTCCATGAGCAAGTTATCAGATCCTTACAATGCAACGCACAGATCGATGGCCTTTTAGAGCACAAGTAAGTGCAAAAAGTGCTTTTGAGTTGCATGTTTGCTTATATTTAGTACAGTGGGGTGTATATTTGTACATCCTCTTCTATTGATAGAAGGACAATGGTTTGTGATTCTGTGTACTTTTTAATAAAATTTTGCAGGTTCTGTCACTGAAGTCCTCTTTGAAGGCTCCTTCCAATGCCACAGAAAAAAGTGTGTGGTTTCATTTTTTTAAAAATTTGGAGTCATAATTTGACAGCTATGAATGTTAAAAATTACTTGGTTCTGTCAGAAAATTGATCACATTGTTGCTATAACTGAGCGAAAACTGCGTGTTGGTATATTCACTTGTTGTGAACATACTTGAACTGCCCCATCTTAGCTTCCTCATCCTTTATGTGTTTTATTAATGAGAATTTCAGTACCACATTTCAAAACTATAATACAAATAATATCTTGTTTAAAAGTACTTGGGAAACTGAATATTTTTATCACTATAATAATGACTGGTAAATTTCAATTGTACCAGGATTTGGCTACAAAATTAGACACCAGTGGTAAATTTTCAAGGATCATTTTCTCAACCTAAATAATTTCATTTAATTTCTTGAAGGTAACTGAGCAATAACTTCTAAACTGCATTCTTGATGGATTGTTACTGAAATATCAGCTTTCTCATTTAATAGTGCATACATGCTTTTTCACTGACTTTTCCTCGAGCCATTTTTTTTGTTAATGAGTGGACAATAAGAATGAAAATTTGACAGAGTGAAATATGTGTTAATTCAAAATGACATAAATTTCATAGTGTTGCTATTGCTTTATAACATTTTGTACAAAGAATCATAATAATGCAGGGCTAAGTGGATAATGGTACACACTACTGTAAAGAATAGATCTGCCACTGCTGTGTCAGGTAAAGTGTTATTTTCTGTGAAAGCTGAGTGTATTTGAGTCACAGAGACAGCTTAGTGTTGAATTTGATGTTGTTGTGGTCTTCAGTTCAGAGACTGGTTTGATGCAGCTCTCCATGCTACTCTATCCTGTGCAGGCTTCTTCATCTCCCAGTACCTGTTGCAACCTACATCCTTCTGAATCTGTTTAGTGTATTCATCTCTTGGTCTCCCTCTACGATTTTTACCCTCCACGCTGCCCTCCAATACTAAACTGGTGATCTCTTGATGCCTCAGAATATGTCCTACCAAGCGATCCCTTCTTCTAGTCAAGTTGTGCCACAAATTTCTCTTCTCCCCAATTCTATTCAATATCTCCTCATTAGTTATGTGATCTACCCATCTAATCTTCAGCATTCTTCTGTAGCACCACATTTCGAAAGCTTCTATTCTCTCCTTTCTAAACTATTTATCATCCAAGTTTCACTTCCAGACATAGCTACACTCCACACAAATACTTCAAGAAACGACTTCCAGACACTTAAATATATACTCGATGTTAACAAATTTCTCTTCTTCAGAAACACTTTCCTTGCCATTGACAATCTACATTCTATATCCTCTCTACTTTGATCATCATCAGTTATTTTGCTCCCAAAATAGCAAAACTCATTTACTACTTTAAGCGTCTCATTTCCTAATCTAATTCCCTCAGCATCACCCGATTTAATTCAACTACATTCCATTATCCTCGTTTTGCTTTTGTTGATCCTCATTTCTAGACACTGTCCATTCTGTTCAACTGCTCTTCCAGGTACTTTGCTGTCTCTGACAGAATTACAATGTCATCAGTGAATCTCAAAGTTTTTATTTCTTCTCCATGGATTTTAATTCCTACTCCAAATTTTTCTTTTGTTTCTTTACTGCTTTTTCAATATAAGGAGATCTGGGAAAAACCCGGGAATTTTTTCATCTTGGAGAAAACCAGGAAAAACCTGGGAATTTTTTACAATTCTGGGAATTTTTTATTGTAAAATAAAACTTAAGTTGCAAAGGAAATGCACCATATACAACGACAAAACACAGTGCTCATACAAGCGTCTGTTAACAGCAAAATCTAACAAATGCTTTAGGAAGACTATGCAATGTTTCATATCATCAAATTGCCTCCGATGAGCGTGACGTCATAACTGTTTACATTAGATTCGTTTGAGCGGTTTCGAGCGAGTTTATGTGCATGTGCAGTTGAGTCTCGAATGAGTAGTACCTTCTCCCGCTTCTGGCTACAGAAATGTAGTTAGCTGTAAAAGCAATAGCAGCAAGCAGCCAGATGCTATCCGGAAAAATTGTACTGGTGCGCCTAAGCTGCCAGATTCACATATGCGCAACAGGCCTGGAACTAGGGGGCTGGGGCAAACCGGTATCTGCACCGGCAGCAGTTTCAGGGGTGGGGGGTGGGGGGGGTGGGGGTGGGGGGGGGGGGGTCCCATTTATATTATTGAGGAAAAAGATCTTGTTTCACAAAGCGTCTAGCATCCAGCACATGTTGGTCTATCGATTACTCATTACTCATATGATTAAGCTGAATTATGCATTTTAGTATGGTTCACAAAATTCCCATGCTCTCGGAGTATCCCCTAATGTCTTGTTTCTAGTATGACATTATGTAAGATCTTTTAATGTTTTACACATACGAACGTACGGTGTGGTGACGCCTGTTATCTGGTGCTCTCTGTCAACTGCCGAAATGAATCTGTTCCTAAAAGGTCGAGGGAAAATATTCCGAATGGTTGTTTGAAAAGCGTTACTTTCAAAGTAAATTTACTTTTACGCAAGATGAACTCTGTGTGCGAATGTCCTATGAATTTCTTAAATCACAGAGCATTTTACTCTCCTTCAAAAATAAATTCTTAGAGGACAACCATTTAGAATATTTTTGAGCCAGAAGATCAGCCATTTATGCCGTTCTTAAAAATTTTACTGGCACATTTATGTGATGTATCTTAAAGAGTAACACGTGCAAAAAATATCAACATTATGTGTGAAAGCTTAGCTTGTCTTGCAGCTTATTAAAATTAGAAACCAATATTATACGTGAAAGGTTTTCTTGTAGCGACACTATGTATACTAAATTAAACAATTACCTTTTCCTATTTGTGTGTTCGCGCTACTTAACAGTGATGTTGCTATTGGCCGACTGCATCACATGTCCTATGCTTTGAATATCCGCTGTCATCGGCTGGCGAGATCGCTTGACATGAGCTACGACTGGCTTACAAAAGGGAATCGCAATCTTGATTTCAATCCTTCGGAAAGTAACATGCGGTATTTGGTGAAATTCGAATTTATACTTTTGTAATGCGAAAAAAGTGCAGTGTCATCATGTTGCTGCACATCAGACACATCTTTCCCAAACGTGTTTTTTTCCCCTGAGTTTCGTTTTCTAAAGTGCCGGGAAATTCTATGCTGGTATATAAAACCACAACCATTGAAAGGATTGAGACATTTTACAGTTCCAAGGAAAAGTATACTATTATTTAACACGGAAAAAGTGTATTTTCATCCAGGAGAAAGTGTATTTTTAACCGGGAAATCCGGGAAAAATCCGGGAATTTTATTTCCTCTTCCACATATACACCCTGTGATAGTTCAGTAATTTTCACATCTGTCAACACCTGCTTTCTTTGGGATTGGAATTATTATATTCTTCTTGAAGTCTGATGGCATTTCGCCTGTTACATACATCTTGCTCACCAGATGGTAGAGCTTTGTCATAGATGGCACTCCCAAGGCTATCAATTGTTCTAATGGAATGTTGTCTATCTCCAGGACCTTGTTTTATCTTTGATCTTTCAGTGCTCTGTCAAATTCTTCCTGCAGTATCATATTTCCCATTTCATCTTCATCTACATCCTCTTTCATTTCCATAATATTGTCCTCAAGAACATTGCCCTTGTGTGGACCCTCTATATACTCCTTTCTGCTTTCCCTTCTTTGCTTAGAACTGGGTTTCCATTTGAGCTCTTGATATTCATGCAAGTGGTTCTCTTCTCTCCAAAGGTCTCTTTAATTTTCCTGTAGACAGTATCTATCTTACCCCTAGTGATATACGCCTCTACATCCTTACATTTGTCTTCTAACCATCCCTGCTTAGCCATTTTGCAGTTCCTGTCAATCTCATTTTTGAGATGTTTGTATTCCTTTTTGCCTGCTTCATTTACTGCATTTTTGTATTTTCTCCTTTCATCAATTAAATTCAGTATCTCATCTGTTACCCAGGGATTTCTATTAGCTATCATCTTTTTACCTACTTGATCATCTGCTATCTTCACTGTTTCACCTCTCAAAGCTACCCATTCTTCTTCTACTGTATTTCTTTCCCCCATTCTTGTCAATTGTTCCCTAAGCTCTCCCTGAAGCTCTCTACAACCTCTGGTTCTTTCAGTTTATCCAGGTCCCATCTTCTCAAATTCCCACCATTTTGCAGTTTCTTCCATTTTAATCTACAGTTCATAACCAATAGATTGTGGTCACAGTCCACATCTGCCCCTGGAAATGTCTTACAATTTAAAACCTAGTTCCTAAATCTCTGTCTTACCATTAGATAATCTATCTGAAACCTGTCAGTACCTCCAGGCTTCTTCCATGTATACAGCCTTCTTTTATGATTCTTGAACAAAGTGTTAGCTATAATTAAGTTGTGCTCTGTGCAAAATTCTACCAGGCGGCTTCCTCTTTCATTTCTTAGTCGCAATCCATATTCACCTACTATGTTTCCTCCTCTCCCTTTTCCTACTACCGAATTCCAGTCACATATGACTATTAAATTTTCGTCACCCTTCACTATCTGAATAATTTCTTTTATTTCATCATACATTTCTTCAATTTCTTCATCATCTGCAGAGCTAGTTGGCATATAAACCTGTACTACTGTAGTAGTACAGGTTTCTGTCTTGTTGTTGTTGTGGTTTTCAGTCCAGAGACTGGTTTGATGCAGCTGTCCATGCTACTCTATCTTGTGCAAGCTTCTTCATCTCCCAGTACCTACTGCAGCCTACATCCTTCTGAATCTGCTTAGTGTATTCATCTCTGGTCTCTCTTTTCGATTTTTACCCTCCACGCTGCCCTCCAATACTAAATTGGTGATCCCTCGATGTCTCATAACATGTCCTACCAACCGATCCCATCTTTTAGTCAAGTTGTGCCACAAGCTCCTCTTCTCCCCAATTCTATTCAATACCTCCTCGTTAGTTACGTGATCTACCCATCTAATCTTCAGCATTCTTCTGTAGCAGCACATTTCAAAAGCTTCTATTCTCTTCTTGTCTAAACTATGTATCATCCATGTTTCACTTCCATACATGGCTACACTCCATACAAATACTTTCAGAAATGACTTCCTGACATTTAAATTTATACTCTATGTTAACAAATTACTCTTCTTCAGAAATGCTTTACTTGCCATTGCCAGTCTACATTTTATATCCTCTCTACTTCAACCACCATCAGTTATTTTGCTCCCCAAATAGCAAAACTCCTTTACTACTTTTAAGTGTCTCACTTCCTAATCTAATTCCCTCAGCAACACACGACTTAATTCGACTACATTCCATTATCCTCGTTTTGCTTTTGTTGATGTTCATCTTATACACTCCTTTCAAGGCACTGTCCATTCCGTTCAACTGCTCTTCCAAGTCCTTTGCTGTCTCTGACAGAATTACAATGTCATCGGCAAACCTCAAAGTTTTTATTTCTTCTCCATGGATTTTAATACCTACTCCGAACTTTTCTTTTGTTTCCTTTACTGCTTGCTCAATATACAGATTGAATAACATCGGGGATAGGCTACAACCCTGTCTTACTCCCTTCCAAACCACTGCCTCCCTTTCATACCCCTCGACTCTTATAACTGCCATCTGGTTTCTGTACAAATTGTAAATAGCCTTTTGCTCCCTGTATTTTACCCCTTCCACCTTCAGAATTTGAAAGAGAGTATTCCAGTCAACATTGTCAAAAGCTTTCTCTAAGTCTACAAATCCTAGAAATGTAGGTTTGCCTTTCCTTAATCTTTGTTCTAATATAAGTCGTATGGTCAGTATTGCCTCATGTGTTCCAACATTTCTACGGAATCCAAACTGATCTTCCCCAAGGTCGGCTTCTATCAGTTTTTCCATTCGTCTATAAAGAATTCACGTTAGTATTTTGCAGCTATGACTTATTAAACTGATAGTCCGGTAATTTTCACATCTGTCAGCACCTGCTTTCTTTGGGACTGGAATTATTATATTTTTCTTGAAGTCTGAGGGTATTTCTCCTGTCTCATACATCTTGCTCACCAGATGGTAGAGTTTTGTCAGGACTGGCTCTCCCAAGGCTGTCAGTAGTTCTAATGGAATGTTGTCTACTTCCAGTATCTCCAGACTTCTTCCATGTATACGACATTGTGTTAGCTATGATTAAGTTATGCTCTGTGCAAAATCCTCTTTCATTCCTTACTCCCATTCCATATTCACCTACTACGTTTCCTTCTCTTCCTTTTCCTACTATTGGATTCCAGTCACCCATGACTATCAAATTTTCGTCTCCCTTCACTATCTGAATAATTTCTTTGACCTCATCATACGTTTCATCAATCTCTTCATCATCTGCAGAGCTAGTTGGCATATAAACTTGTACTACTGTGGTAGGTGTGGGCTTCGTATCTATCGTGGTCACAATAATGCATTCATTATGCTGTTTCTAGTAGCTTACCCGCATTCCTATTTTTTTACTCATTATTAAACCTACTCCTGCATTACCCCTATTTGATTTTGTATTTATAACCATTTATTCACCTGACCAGAAGTCTTGTTCCTCCTGCCACCGAACTTCCCTAATTCTCACTATATCTATTTCCCTTTTTAAATTTTCTAACCTACCTGCCCGATTAAGGGATCTGACATTCCAAGCTCCGACCTGTCGAATGACAGTTTTCTTTCTCCTGATAACATCGTCCTCCTGAGTAGTCCCCGCCCGGAGATACGAATGGGCATACCCAGTCATAGGAAATACCTCTAGCTTCCTTACGCTGGTATAAAAGGCACATTGAACCCAGGAATGTGAACAGTCTCTCTTGGAGCTGACATCTCTCCAAATCTCTTAACACGCAAACTATCAGTCATGACCATTGGTGCAAAACCCCTTGTAGGATAATTTATAATAAAATTGGTTCATGACCTTCATAGTATTTTATGCATTTGAATATTAACATTACATAACACCATATCTTATGCCACCCCTTAGCTAGGGCAAATAAATAATTAGTCCTGCCTAGAGCATACTATTGGATTAATTAATTACTTCCATGTTTACTGCACCATGACCAAGCCAAAACTACTGTTTGTCTCTCAATGCCTGAAATGTTAGGTAAACACTATTTTCTCATCCCTAATTACTGTGTAGTGAAAATGTTTCTTCCCTCTTTTTATTTATTTATTTTTATATCAGAAACATACATATTATACACAGTTGTGATGTTATTACTTTTGTTACTTTTGCCCAAAACTTGGCCACTTCCAATGCATTTACTGTTTCTTGATTATGTTCATCTTCTGTGCAGGAGGCTGGACACAGTTGGCATTGAAGCATATGATGAACAGTCTGCCTTCTCTGCAGTCACACTGAAAATCATCTTGATCAATGTAGCTCCATCTTGCCAAATTAATGTTTGATCTACCAACTCCAGATCTCACTATATTCAGGGACTTCCAACTCATCTATTTCTCAACATAGCCAGGAGGTAGAGTTTCTAAAACAGTTTCCTAGCCAGGAGGAGGGTAGGCCATAGTTGCAACCTAGCTTTTTCAACAGTGGTTCAAAGTGTCATTGCTGTTCTAAGGAAACACCTCCTTGACTTCAGTTGTTGCAGGTGCAGTTCATGCCCTTTTCTTGTTCATAACTCTTTCTCTTTGAACAGGAGGTGGTTTGTTCCTGCAAGGTGGCAAAGTCATTTGAATGGAGTGGATTTCAAGCAACATGGAGTGATTCTGCAGGAGTCATTGAGAGCTATGTCCACCTGTTTGACATGTGTTGAATCATACAAAACAGAACATGCATACTCTGTCACAGAATAGCATAGTGCCACTGGAACGGTTCATAGAGTTTTAGGTTGACTACGACACTGTTATCCAGCCAGTTTCCCTAGAATATTGTTCTTGGTGGATGCTTTTAACATGCAGTTCATGCAGTGCTTCTTGAAAGTAAGAGATCTATCAAGTGTCACCCCTATAATACTGAAAGCAATCAATTACTGACAAAATAATTTAATTGGATAGATAAAAATCTACTCACCAGAACATACATAAAAGATGGTTGTAATTGGCAAGCATTACGGAGCCAGTGGCTCCTTCTTCAGGTAGAAAGGTTGAAGGAGAAGGAAGAGGGGTGAAAGAAAGGGCTGGAGAGGTCTAGGAAAAAGGGATAGATTCTGGGAAAGTCACCCAGAACTGCAGGTCAGGGAAGACTTACTGGATGGGCTGAGAAGGAAAGACTGATTCTTGGGGTCTGCATTGGATGAGATTTGAAAAACTGAGAGCTTAAAGGTGGAAGACATGGTAATATGCAGACAGAGATTACTGCTTAAACATCATGCATGAGTTAATAAGAGTGAACAGTTAAGTGCATTGTACGTAACAGAGGTGTGTGAGAAAAATAGATGAATAATACAATGAAAGATGTAGAAAACTAGAACGGAGTGAAGCAAAGAGTAGTTACTGTGAAGAAATGCCAAGGTGGAAGAATTAATGTAAATTAAGGCCAGATGGGTGGGGAGAACCAAGGACATGTTGTTGTGCTAATTCCCACCTGTGGAGTTCTGAGAAACTGGTGTCTGGGGGAAGAATCGAGATGGCAAGTGTGGTAAAACAGGTGCTAAGGTCATGATTGTCATGTTGTAGACCATGCTCTGCAATAGGATATTGCGAGTTGCTAGTATACACCCTCTGCCTATGCCCATTCACCCTAATTGATAATTTGGTGGTAGTCATGCTGATGTAGGAGGCAGAACTTCCTAAAATCATGCCCTTAAATGAGATCCATTCTGTATGAAATTTTGCACACCACACCTAGAATAGCTTTCTGTTGCCCTCCCAATCCCCACAATATTCTTGTCAGACCCTATGCTCCTTCTGCACCCATCTCCCTACCCTATGGCTCCTACACCTGTGACCGTTCGTACTGCAAGACTTGCCCTACGCACTCTCCTACTATCATGCCCCCTGATATGGTGCACGTTGAACCAAAAGGCAGAAAAACACACAGCCCAATGCACCATATGACGTGTTTTATGGGGATGAGCGAAAACCCAACTAAGAGCCTGATTGTCCATTTCCAAGATGAACTCCCAATGTTCGAAATTAAAACTTTGATAAAATGTATGATGTTCTCCTTGGTTTTGGGATGGCAGAAACTATAAATGGCCTTGGTCCATGAATGGTCAGTCCTAACCCCTTCTGCCAAAACAAAATGTCCAAAAAAGGATATCTCATGCCGTGCTAAGGTAACGTAAGATGGTTTGACAGCAAGACCCACTTGTCTCAAACACTCAGGAACAAGACATAGATGCTCCAAATGATCATCAAACTGGCACTTTAAATGGCAACATCATCCAGATAGTTATAAAGGTATTTAAAGTTGAAATCACCAAGCATGGAATCAAGCAACCTAGAAAGAACTGCTGCAGTGGTAGACAGTCCAAAAGGAATCCAGTTAAATTCGCATAAGTTACAATCGGTATAGAAAACTGTGGACATCTTGGGCTCCTCGGAAAGAAGGAATTTGGTAGTAGGCCTGATTCAGATCAAAAACCAAAAGATAATGAGCACCTGAAAACCAATAAACACAGCTGTGCAAATTAGGAAGGGAAATGAACTTCAAGATGACGTTTTGATTAAGAACACAGCAGTCCACAACCAGTTGGATTCCCCTCCATTATTCTTTAGGACTAAAAATATTGGAGAGGCACATGGCAAGGTGGAGTATATTTTTGACCAACTCCCAGATGCAGCACGTTCATTTTATGTGGGGACAACCAATACAGTGACTGTCTGACTGAAATCTGATCAGACAACAAAATATGATATTCAGTATGGTCAGTAGCACCTAATCTGCTTGTCATTACTTGACTGGGAGGCATGTGCACCACATCGAAGTCCGTACTACAAATATGGTTTTTACTCAGGCTCACCCCTTAAGAGTGTTGGCACATACAGAACTTCATTTTAAGACGAAACCAAAATAACATTGATGGCATGTGCAACCTAACATGAGCCCCATTTGACCAACAAAATTGCATCCCAGTAATAGGTCGGTACTGAGACCCTCTGTGCCACCAAAACTTCCATAGGCTCAAAAAACTCACTAATCTGACAAGAAATGCATAGACAGGCAGTGAAGGAAATAGCTTGACCATTAATGGTCCTACAAGATATGCCTATGGGTTTTAAATTGGGCAGATTACAAATGGCCAAGGATCTGGAATACCACCGATGACCCATTAGTGAAATACTACTACCTGAGCCCAACAAAACGTGATTAACATAAGATCCAACAATATTGAGAGAACTGTTGGTCACCACTTTAAGTTTATTACACTGACTTGGCAACACTGAATTCGTACCATACCTGGCCCTCTTCTGGCGTCAGTTGTTATGTTGTTCCTTATCGCTGAATTCACATTGGTGGGCAAAATGTCCCTGCTGACCACAACAATAGCAATGGCCTTTAATGGTTGGCATCTTATTAGCAGAACCCATTCCTGGAGTTGGGTTAGCAAAAGCCTGAGACGAAGCCCTCTAGCAGGCTCTCTTTTGTTTGACTTGCTTAGCCCATTCCATAAGAGTAACAAGACTATCCAAGTCATGATAGGTCACATCCATCTCATCAGGTGGAACCCTGGAACGGTCCTCCAGCTTAATACCTTGTAAGCTAGTGTTAACAACCTCATGCTGTCACATGTACATTAAAAGCTATGACTGCCATATTTACTTAACGAATGCCGTGAACTATATCCTCATCCTCTTTCTGAACCTGAAAGAAATAATAACTGACTAGGTTGCTCTTTACCTTAAAAGCCAAACATTTCCTCAGGTCCTCCTGCTCGCATTTCTTTTAGGGACCACCTTCTATCTAAAACTGCGCTGACCATTTTGGCCAAGGACCCCAGACCATCTGGAAAACGTTTCCCCATGACATCTTGAAAACCTCAACTTGCTCCTCTAGTTTAATGGAAAACCACATAAAACTTGCATGTCAACAACAAGGCAGTCTGTGCCATATAGTACACTCAGGAAAAGATTGGGAATTTTAGCAAATACAGCAGGAGGTTTCTCTATACCATCAGTTCTGTGTGACGGGGAGAATTCCTGATGTTAGGTGACTTCAGTTTCTCTGAACTCACTAACCCCTTGATCACTCTCCCACTCTAAGGTGCTCAAACCAATCTGCAAATTGACCGCCAGTTATAAAGCCAGTCAATCTCAGGTTTGAGCTGAAATCAGTGACCACCATCACTAAATCTTCAACCTACATTAACCAATGCACAGTTTGCACCTGCATACCCAGGAATGGAATGGGGTTTGCTGAAGCTCAGGGAGGGAAGTAGCACAATATCCAGGGGTGACGCTCACATGTCCTATCCACTCCATTGGCACCAGAACTGACACCCCCACAGCCGCAAGAAGTTGCTAGATAGTTCAGGGATGTCTCCATCTTCACTTGTACTTTAGTTGTTCCTTCTTCAAACAGCCTACTCCCATCACGACTCTGGACTCCTTGTGGAATGGAATGCACCTGGAACCCAAACTTCAAAAAGAATAGCAATTCTGTCTGAACAGGAAGTAACAAAATAGAGTATTAAACTGTAACTAAATGACATGAATGATACTCAGTAGATTTCAGTCCTTCCCCATAAAGACAACCACACTCTGGTACCACAATGGTATGCAATACTCACATCAGGCTGTCTGTGATAGAAAGGACAGGGCCAAGGGGAAACTGAACATCATTTGTGTTGCAAACTTTCTCTTTATTTTAACAGAACACAATAAAATAGATTTACTAAACATCTGTTGGAAAAACATCTCCAGTGTTATTTACTACTTAGAAACAGAATAATTTACATACGTAAAACTATACCAGATTGATTAATAGCAAACAGATTAAATACAATAATAAAACTGTAACAATACAATAAAGAGCTAAAAATTCTTTCTTGAAAGAAACTTTAAGGTTTACAATCCAAAATAGAAATATACTCTGCAAATAAATAAGCACCTTATAACAAAACTACTATACTGCCAGTTAGTGGAGGCATGCAAGAGAAATAATCAGACAAAATTTATGTTAAATATTGCATATGGACTGATACAAATAGTAAGTGGGAACCTCTATGAAATTAACAGATCCTAAATCTCCCAGTATTTGTCCAGTTCAAAAAGCAACAGTGGATACAAGGAGTAAGATTAATAACCAACCATTCAGTCGACTGAGCCACACTTGCAGAAACACATTTAAGTAAATAAATCTTGTAATAACTCATTTGGCAAATTTGCCAGTTAACACTTCAACAATTTATGTGAGCTAGAAATAAAAAATATTAAAAGGAGAGGTGCAGTAGGCATGCAGTGGTTAAGACACAAATACATTTATGTGCTATGCAACCTTGTCTTGGCAAGACATAGTAGGCTTAGAAAGATTAAGTGGTGCAGGATCACCTGCACCCAGTTGGCCATTTCTCCTTCTAATTTGCAACATATTACCTCTGTAGGTGACAGTTTTGTAACTGAATATGGCTGAAGTGACTGCGTACCACAACATGAAATGTGATTAAGATCCAAATTGTGTACACTCCACATCTTGACTACTGACACATGTTTATTCTTTGTTTTATACAATTATTCCTTTGTCTTTCAGTGTTTTCTCAAGCTGTGGTGTTCCTTGTATGTTATGTTGTACAATATTGCCAATAAAGTGAACATGTTTAAACCACAACATTTTTGGAGACACCGGCATGATTTCCAGTGTTTAACTGAAACTTCATATAGTGCTGCTTAGAACATCAAACATGAAACAATCACACCAAGCACCTTCCATACACTGTATTGTAATTTTGCAATTCAGAACTCCACCACTGGCTGTTGATGTGCCTATGAGTGCACTCATTAACTGTGTCATGGTTGAACCACCACCATTCTGGCAGCAAAATTCAGCCTTGTGGTGTACTGTTACATTCTTGGACCATTGAATGAAGATATTGCTGCAGAAGTACACGATAGTTTTGCTCCACCACCAAGTACAGTACTTGGCTATTAAAAACACCATAATCAGTTGCCTGTCACAGTTCAAAACAAAACGCTTAGAAAAGTTACGTCATACTGAGGAGTTAGGTGACCACAACCCTTTAAAGTTATTGCACCACCTCTTGTCATGAGCAACTAATGCCATCAACAAAGACATTCTGTGGAACATGTGGCTGTTGCACCAACCGCCACATTTGCAGAAGATACTTACTGTATGAGCTGGTGATCTTCACACACTTGCACAAACTGCAAATTGTATCGCAGAGATGTACCTGTTCACATGTGTAGCAGCCATTCACCCACAATCAGACAGTACTCTAGTCAGACAATACTCTCATATCATTGCAAGCACAAATCACTGAAGTTACAGCACACGTCGCTGCTCAGCAAACACAACATTCCAGTCGCCAATCGCAGCACCACCAGTCATTTAAGAAATGGCTTCTGCCACAAGAATTTGTTCATTCTGCAGGCAGTTTGGCTCTGATGCATGGAAATGCAGTCACTAGTGTGGGATGGGAAACATGCCTGGAAGTCAGAATGATGGCGACTGGCTCTCCAAATGACAGCCATCAATTGTTTGTCACAGAGCACTACATAAAACTGCAATTCTTAATGGACGCAGGTGTTAACGTATCAGTGTACCCGTCTGCTGTGCTACAGCTGTAATGACTGTCGTTTCTTTGCTACTAGAGCTTTATTATCCAGACATATGGTCGTATGACACTGTTTCTATACTCAGTCACAAGTTTGAATGGCAATTCACTATGGCAGATGTGGTGCACTCTGTCTCTGAAGCAGACTTTTTGTCATTTTGCGGACTGCTACCAGACCTTTGTCATCGTCGCCTCCTTGACACTTTAAATTAACTTAGCCAGCCATGGATGAATATGCTGTGTTGACAACCCTGCTGTACAAATGATTGCAGATGATTCTCCATACTTAGAACTCCTTAAGCAGTTCCTGGAGGTCACTAATTGGCTACCCATGCTAGCATCAGTACAGCATTGAACAGTGCATCCATAGTAACTATGCCAGGACCATTGATTCATGCTTGATCTTATTGCTTAACACTGGAGAAATTGAAAGTAGTGAAGCAACGGTTTTCTTTCACACATTTTATCAAATATCTGTCACTCCAGGAGACATTGTTAAAACTCTTGTATGTACATCATTTGATCTCAAAAAATTTATTAGGATGTCTTTTAGACTATGCAGTGCTGTGCAAATCTTCCAACAGCATGTGGATGAAGTCACATGTGTTCTCCACATCAGCTTTGTCTATGTTGATGAAGTCTTGGTGATGTCCAGCTCTAAAGTGGAACACCTGAAACTCTTACATCAAATCTTTACTTACATCTGTTCACATGGATTACTCATAAATCCATGGAATTGTGCATTTGGAGCAGGAGAAGCCCATCTCTTGGATTATAACATCGATACTCAAGGAATCTGGTCATCACAGGATAAAGTGGAAGCCATAACCAACTCCCCACACCTGTGACAGTTCCAACGATTCCTCGTCATTACGAATTCCTATCTCCAGTTCTTGCACAACCTTGCACTCTTGGTCACTCCATTGAATGGAATCTTGCAGGGTTCACTGAAACCAAATGACAAACTGCTGTGGACTATGAGGCTGAGAAAGCCTTTATGAAAGTGAAGACTTCTCTCTCTGACGCTGTATTGTTAGTACACTGTGTTCTGCAGGCACCTCTTGCTTTACTGGTTGATGTGTCCGTGACTGCAATAGGTGCTGTACTTCAGCAATGAGGAGACCATCAATAACAACCCTTGGCATTGTTCAGCCAGAAGCTATCTCCATTGCAGCAGAGCTTGTCAGCATACTCATACGATCACATGTTGTATACAGCGTACAGTTCCATGGAGAAAATCTGCCATATGCTCAAGGATCATAGGTTTGTGCTAGTCACTGACCACAAGCCACTGGTGTATGCTTTCTGTCAGAGACCAGAGAAAGAACTGCCATGTTAACTGTGCCACTTGGAGTAAATAGAACAATTCATGACTTGCATAGTCCAAGTTGAGGGAGAACTGAATATGCCAGAAATTAAAGGTGCAGTTGGCTATGAAGCATTGCCTTGGCACAGCAATATGACATGAGCCGTGAGATTTACATGTATGGCCATCTAGTCTACAGCTCAGTTACATCCTGGTGCCACGCCAGATGTATTGTTGTCCTGTGAAGTTTCTATA